>NW_017732319.1:213399-216191 GCF_001890085.2 Hipposideros armiger
GGGGAGGGGCACCTATTTAAGCCTTCTCCTATTGGAGATTTGCCTTATTCAGCTTGTTCCAGTTATTACTGTTGCATAACAGTTATCCCAGAATTGAACAGCTTAAAGCAACTCTTTTATTAAACTCATGGATTGTGTCCATTGGAACCTCAGATAAGGCACCGTGGGATGGCTGGTCCCTGTTCCATGAAGTCTAAGGCCTCAGCTGGGAAGACTGGAGGGACAGTGATGATTTAAGGCTGGGATTTCAAATCATCTGAAGGTATCTTCACTCTCATGTCAGCCTAGGACCTCCAACTGGAGCGTCTGCATGGGGCCTTCCATGCATGAGTCTCGGGGCAGGGACGTAGACCTGCCTCTTAATAGGAAGAGTGTGCAATGCTTGCCTCAGGGTAATTCATGGACTATGTCTGAAAGTGTTAGTTAGCTAAGGAGCCTCATCTTATTGTTACGTGATCCTATGATTGCCTTAAAGGGTGTGAATAGATAGGAGGAATGTAGGAATATTGATGATCCCAATTTCCATTTAGGGTGTTGTCTTAGGAACTTGAAAGATGCAAATATGGAGCTTGAAAAGGGAGCAACTTTCTGCTCTGAATGATATAAACTTAGGAAATGCATAGCCAGAAGAAGGACAACAGGAATAACATATAAGTTGAAGTCCCTTTCCTGGTTTTAAACACCAGTTTTAAGAATAATACATATATATGCTACCACCACTCTGTACAACAAAGGAACAGAAGGAGGGGGAGGGGGAGGGGGAGAAGAGGTAGAAGAAATAAGAGCAACTAGTCTCTAACATATTTTCTTCATTGATTCATCACAACAGCCTACTGAAGTCAGGACTGTTATTTTTGTTGCCAATTTACAGATGAGGGAACTGAGATTCAGATATATTATAATAACATTTCTAAGATAAATAGTAAGTATGGGTGGAGCCTGCTCTCTAAAATCGTATGACTTCAGATTTCAGATCCTTTAGTCACAGCATTAGCTCTCTCCTGCTAGTACCCATTATGCCAAGTTCTGCCCCTTTCCTGGAAACCAGTGCCCCCAAGCCCCAACACAATCATCTCCAGCTCTTTATTGCTGGAGCCTTTTCTTGCCCACTCCCCACCTGCTACCTTGAGATTTGCCCAACCACATTTATCAATCCTAATAAATATTTCCCACTATAATTTACTGACAAGAGAGCAGTTCATCCTATGGGTGAGTCATGATTCACCTGCTGGCCCACTGATGGTACACACATAAGCAGTTCATTTTTTGGTTCATTCAGCGAACATTTATTGAATTCCTACTATATGTTAGACACTGCTCCATAGGCTGGGAATTCAGCAGGGAGCATTCCATAACCTCAACTTTTGTGCTAATGGGGAGAATAGAAAATCAATAATAAATAGATACTCTATTGTCAGGTAGTGGGAAGTGCTATGAAGACAAATGACATGAAGAAGGTTGTGGAGAGTGATTGGGAGACTAGTTAGAAAATGGTAATCAGGGAGAACTTCCCTGAGAAAGCAATATTTGCACAGAAATCTAAATAGGTAAGGCAGTTAGCCATCTGGACACAGGGAAAGTATTGCAACAGAAGGACTAGCGGAAGCAAGCATTTTTTAGCTTATTTAAGGAATAGGAGGCAAGGTGGCTGGAGTGCAATGGGATAAGAAGGCAAGAGTGACGGGAAATGATGTTGAAGAGGCAGCTAGGGGCCAGGTTCTGCAGGGCCCCATAGGTCCTAGTAGGGATCCTGGAGTTTGTTCTATTGGGGTCATCTGAAAAGTCATGATGCATATTTGCAACAGATGGCACCAGTTCATTATTGGAAGTACTAGAGTCATTTGCATCTATGTTAGTGCTATGTCATTGACAGCTGGCGGCTCTAGCTTCATTCTTAAAAAAAAAAAATGAGGGGTCAGCCGAGTGGTGCATTGGTTAAGAGCTGGCTTGGGACACCAGCCAGCTCTGAGCAGCAGTGCCCCGGTTTGGATCCCACATGAAGGCCAGTGACACTGCCCTCTATAGCTAAGATGGTGAACAACAGCTCGACCTGAAGCTGGACTCCCGTGAGTTACCGGCGATGGTGTAGCCTGCAGCCTCTGCTGCAGTGGGCTGTCATAAGCTACCGTGTGTGGCTGGCAGCCAGTGTGAGTGGCCTGGCAGCCGGCGTGAGCTGCCAAGAGCCGCCATGAGCGGCCGTCCAGAGACTGGTGACCGATCTGCCTCACCTGGGAAGAGCACAATGATAACACCAACATGGGCCAGTGAAGCGATGTCCTCCACAGCTAGACTGAAGAACAAAAGGACAGCAACATGTCTGTTCCCCTTCCCCGAATTCCCAATGCTGTTCCTGTCTCCCAATTCCCCAATAAAATCTTTTAAAAAATAAAAACAAACAAACAAATAAATAAATAAATAAAAATTGAGTGATTTGGTTGAGTTTTGGAGATTTTACAACAAGTTGAAGATGGAAGGCCAAACTGCGCATTTTTGCCATGTTTTACTTTTTTTACTTCCATAAAGGAAAGAAAACACGTTAAGCTTGTGAAAAGTTGCATAAAGTTTACGGTGACAATGCTCTACAAGAAGTCAGTGCCAACGATGGTTCACGAAATTCCATGCTGGTGATTTTGATCTCAACAATACTCCTTGTTCAGGAAGGCCCACCAAAGTTGATGACGACAAAATAAAGGCATTGATCGAGTCAACCCACATGACATGAGAGATTGCAGAAACATTGAACATCCATCATTCAAGCACTCATGACCACCTGAAGAAGCTGGGATATATAC
>NW_017732319.1:219999-222428 GCF_001890085.2 Hipposideros armiger
GTGGCCAGCAACTCATGGCAGCCCAGTTCATGTCGAGCTGTTGTTCACCATCTTAGCTATAGAGGGTGCAGCATCACTGGCCCTCATGTGGGATCTAGACCGGGGCCCTGCTGCTCAGAGCTGGTGTCCCAAGCCAGCTCTTAACCAAGGCACCAGTCTGCCAGCCCTGGACCAACTTGTTGACTAAGCAAAATAGCAATCATAACAACTCTTGATTCCAAACCTTTTGTTTCTCAGCTCTTATTATTAGCCAAAGAATGGTATTCATGATGTTTAACTTATGTAGATTCTGTAAGTTAATTTTTGTTCTTTAATTTAACCCCATATCTCCCTTCTACACTTTCTCTATCTCCCTGATTAGTTAGAAGGAAAATTCCCAATAGCTCTTTTGAAGATATTCAAGTTTCTGCTCATCTCTCCTATAGAAAACTCCTTAAGAAATACTGAGTCCATCAGACAGAGCTTGAATTCTCACAAGAGATTTGAACAGGAGAACATTGTTTTTAAGATGAGGTCAATGGCTTAATTTCTGTCCCATTTATTAAGCCAGCTCCTTGTTTATTTTGGGGAAAGTTATCTTCCATAAGTTCCATTTTACAAGTATTACCCGGTCACTGGCATTCATTCAACAAATGGCAATTGGATACCTATCATATGCTAAGTACCCTCCTTGCCACTAGAAGAGAATGGACAGTTATGGTCCTTGTCTTCATAAAACTTATATTCCTCAAGGGACAGAAAAATGTGTAAACCAAAATATTGTTTAAAAGCTTGTAGGAGTCAAGAGGAAAGTGTATTCAACTCTAGATTGGGAAGAGGAGCCAGGAAGGTCTTGGAGAGAAGATGCTACTTGAACTAGATCTTAGATTATGCATCTGCCAGGTAGACAAGGTAGGGAATAACACTGTTCAAAATGGGGAAATTATGCTACTTGCGAAGCAATGACTTCAACAAGAGGGGACAACACCTCCCAGTCACCAAACCTTGATAATTCTGACAATAAATGATTCTTGATAGGACCTTATGAAAGGAACATTTTTTTTTTTTTGGCTGGAGCTCTGCCAAAGCCATAACCCCTAGAAGAGAATATCTCTTCTATTTTTAAAGAGCTTTAGAGAAGGGGAATCCACAGTCATCCCAGGAGGTCGATGGGTTTAAGTCACAGAGCCTTATTAGCACAGATGGTGTTCAACAGCTCTCAGTGGGGAGAGGAAGGAACGTCCCAGGAGGGATAAGGGGCCAGTTGTGAGGGTTTAATCCTTTGAATAGAGAATAGCCTTGATGCAGTCTTGAGCTTGAATTAGATTGCTTATGTGCCATCTCTTTCCCATGAATATACCACAAGAGACTGGATATGGTAATGTCCAGATGAAACAGCTGACTTCTTTTACATCATGAGATCTTGGGGAGTGATGGAGACGCTTAAGAAATGATGCACTAATGGAATATATTTATGTTAGTTTCAGGATTTCAGCCTTAGTTACATGCACCCTTACTCATATACTCTCCTATAGTGTTTCCCACTCACTACATTTACTCCCCTTAATCATATTTTTGTCTTTTAGACAATCTCACACACTCTGTGTGGTTTGCACTCACTAGCAAACTCTCACACTCTGAGTCTCTCTGTGTTTTATATGAACACACACACACACACACTTATACACTTTTAGATTTAACTCATAGTTAACTCTGGTTAGTGGGCTCACCAAATGAAACTGATATCAAGAAGTCAAACAGTAGAAGATAGTCTCAGTTACACTTTTGATGGAATCTTTCAGAATAAATCAATTTCCTAGGTGTTTTTGATTCCGGAACTTACAGTGGGGTAAGAGGTAAAAATCCATGAGGGCAAGATTTTTATCTCTTGCTCATCACTGAATCTCTAGCTCCTAGAACAGTGTCTAGTACCTGGAAGGCACAAAACAAATATTTGAATGTATAGGTGAACTAGGTTTTCTCTTGTTTGTAGAGATTGTTTGTGTTTCATCAATGCTGAATTTGACCATTTGGAAGTTCTGTAGAGATCAATGTCCCTGTCTAGTTGTACCACATCTGGTCTTACTGGAATATCTTATTACTTGATAGCAAATGGGTTAAGGATAGGTCTTCTTGTTATTTGATTCATCTAATTGGTGTGAAATTTTGTGCAAGTCTGTCTTTGGAGGAATGTCCTCTGATGATTATTTTGGGTAAACTTTTTATTTTACACGCCATAAGTGTACAGCTCAAGAAATTTTCTGAAAATGAACCCAACTATAAAACCAGCACCCAGATTAAGAAACAGAATATCAACAGCTCCTCAGAGCCCCTGTTGAGCCTCCTTCTGTATACTATCCCTCAACCTGTGCTGGGAGTAACCACACTGATTGCTTTTGCCTATCATTGAGTTTTATACAAAAAGAACATGCAGCGCATGCTCGTTAGTG
>NW_017732319.1:228858-235663 GCF_001890085.2 Hipposideros armiger
CATCAGCTTGGAAGTGCCAGTTATAAATATCTTCATGTTTCTGATTCTTTCTCCTTTACCCTCCCTGATTCATCCAGGGACCAGTTTTGATCTCTACGATATTTCTTCCTTCTTTCATTCCTTTACGTTTCCTTTTCCTCCACTCTCAGAACTTTCTCCCTGGACTATTGAAGTGGCTAATGACTGGTTTCCCAATGTATTGTTTTTTCCCACCCTGACCACACTTAACATCGCTAGGACCTCTTCACAGAGGGCATTCAACAAATGGCTTGGTTTTTCCTAGAAGGCAGCTATTGAATTGCCCTTCTACCGTGTCTTCTCCTGGCTGAATGAGCCCACATCCTCAGAGGGTGATTCCCTGTGCTTCTGTAACATGGCTCAGTGTGTCTTCATTAATTAGCATCCTTTCTCAGAACATCTAAAAGAACCTAGTTGGGAGAACAGTGTGCTCCCAACAAAACTAATGAAGTTTGGAAGTTGGCTGCTTCAAAAATACATAAGTGAATGAATGAATGAATGAATGCAGCCCTTGTTGATTAATTGTTTATGCAGAGTTTATTGAATTTCTCTCTTCTCTTTGCCTTCCCTTCGCTGTCCCTTGATCCTCACCCACTGCCTTCTTGTCCTCTCCACTCAGAGTTATGACTATTTGTCTTTTAATGACTACATTATGTCCTATTCATGCCTGATTATTAGCAGCTAAAGCCCTTATCCACCAATTTATGCAGTGACTGCCTCTGTTGACAAAACTGGTTGCTTCTTGAGGATAGGGACTGTGACTTATTTATCTCTTTAAGCTCTGTAATTATAACACACTGTGTGGCACACAGTAGATGCTCAGTAGATATTTAATGACTGAATGAATGAACAAATTATTATTAAGTAGTGTTATTTTGCCCATTTTGGTTAAGGCAGCCAAGTGGGACCTAGGGTGGTATCCTATTATGATCCCACTGAGATGCTCCTGGATGGTTGCCCATGTTGTACACTTTGCTGAGGACATTCTTCCCGTCATTACCAGCACATCTCCTACTCATTGTGGGTAGATCTTAGCTTAGCTGTCATTTCCTTGAGAAACCTCCTCTAAGCTCCTTGCACCAAACTTTGGTCTCCCTTCCTTACCAAGTTAAGGGCTCCTATATATGTTTCCTTACACTTTTCATGTCATAGGAAATGACATATTTTACTGTTTCTTATTAATTATCTATATTCACCTTCAAACTACATGCCCCAGGACAGAAGGGTCATTTGTATCTTGCTTTAATTGTATTTCTAATGCCCAACAGAGTGCCTGGTATACTGCAAACTCTGAATAACTATGAGTCAAAGTATGTATGAATGATTAATTAAAAAGAATTCTTCCCTGTGGGTCTTGGAATAGTTTTTGTTCCCTTTTCCTTCTCCCACCATAGGACTATACCATCTATATAGTTATGATTGTGCTGTGAAAAAAATAAAACCACAGTAAAATATAACCCATTCAATGCATTGTACAAAAACCCAGCCACATCTTTTATTTATGTTTTTGTCTAAAAATATTTCTGTACTATAAAATATGCAGAAGTGGAAACCACATGGCCCACAAGTTCTCCTTAAATTGAAAAGTTGAGCTGACTGATGGACTTTGGTTGCCTCTGCTGTGCCTTGTGAATGGGCTGTCCCAGCTGGTTGGAGCATCATAGATGCCATCCATCTAATTCTTAGAGGAGTAGATTACTGTGAGAAACATTGAGCGGTTTTACATAAAAATNCATAGCAATAAACAGCCCTCACAAAAGCTGAAGGGCATACCTTCCGTTTGATTGTAGTTGGCATTTTGCATAAGCCAGATAAAAATTGTTCGCTTCTGCTCTTTATTGGTCAATGTGGGACCTTGTTTGCCCGTGGAAAGGTAACTCAGTTCTTGTAACACACTAATAAGTAAATACAATGAAAGTGCTAACCAACAAAAACCTAACAGCCCGTTTCAAAAGCACAGTATGGTTTCTGATGATCAAAGGCAAAATGGTTTCTTTTTAAGATTTTTTTTCTAGCATTATTGAGGTATGTTTGACAAATATTGGGTTGTCGGAAAAGTCATGACGCATTTTTGCAACGAAAAGCATAGAAAAAAATACGTCATGACTTTTCTGACAACCCAGTAAAAATTATATATAAGCTTGCTTTACAACATGATGTTTTAAAAGTCAGTGTTTCATAGATATTTTTGAACATGAACAGGGACACCTATGCAATAAAAAAAGTTTCCCATGCAACCAAATTTTCTCCTCTGTCAATGAACTTCCATGAGTACCAGGTGCTTCAGAGTGGTCTCAAGGTCGATAGAGCCAGGGAGGTAAAGCTTGATCTAAAAGATCAGGGTATCAGAAAGAGGGACGGAAGTATTAGCGAGTCCTGAAGGCGGGTTTCTCTGGCCGCATCTTAGAACACAGCTTTGCCAGGTAATAATTTCCATCCCCCACTGTGTCAATCAGAGGTCCGGTCAGTAGATAAACTACAGGTTATTTGAACAGACAGCATTTATTGGGTTGTTGGAAAAGTCATGACGCATTTTTGCAATGAAAAACATAGAAAAATACATCATGACTTTTCCAACAGCCCAGTAATATAAGGAATTGCTTATTAGGACTTAAAGATGTGAAAAGGCAAATAAAGAAGGAGACACTGCAGTATCAAAATGATAGCAGTTGCAGAAAGCAGCTTTCTGTCTTGGGGCTGGAAGAACAAAGGGGAAAAGTTGACTAAACCTCAGACCTTTGAAGAGACTGTTGTACTATGTCTCGGAAGGGGCGGCAAGGCTGGTTCTGTGACTGCTGGAAAAACTTCAAAGCGGATTCAGCAGCTGCCAAGGGAATGAAGTGACATTGCCATTGCCAAATGAGAAGTGTTGCTGGGGCGAGATTGCTGATGCTTGTGGGGACAAGGAGCAAGTCTCCCCCTCTTCCTCCTCCAGCCTTGTGGTTAGTTCCCTCTAGTGACCCCTCTTGTTAGGGGCTAACAGAGATCCAGCTCCAAAGCAGAAAGTGGTTTTCAGAGCTCCTAACCCCAGCATCACACAGTAATGCAGAAGAGTGGATCTGAAACAGTGAGACAAAAGCTTAATCATTTGCATACCTACCTATCTGCCCAAAGCTGTCAATCACAGAGCTTGAGCTGTCTGCTGGTACTCCACAAGACAACTAAGCTCCTACATTTGCTATCACTAGTTCTTAGATAATTACATTTCATCTTCATACTACCAGCAGTCCTAGGTAGGCGAGAGTAGGTGTTCATTCTTGTCTGAGCTCTTACCCTGTGAGCTTTAATATTGAGAAATGGTTAAACTCCAGGCTGTAACAGGCTGTGGAAGCTTAAATCTTACCTAAAGTTTGAATCTTTACTCTGCCACTGACTATCTGGGCAAGAGTCTTTGCTTCTTTGTGCCTCAGTTACTTCCGTTTCTTCAATAAAAGAACCCTCCCCCCTAGGGAAAGGNTAAATCGGCAAATTACCCAAACTTTTCTGTGCTCTCATCTATAAAATGGATATCATAATGATACCTCATGAGGGCCATTACGAGGGTTCAATGAGGAGGGGGAGGGGGAGGAAACTTGTAGATTGGAAATATATTCCAAACTGAGAATTTCAGACCTACCATTTACTGTCCCTAAATTATAATTAGACCTATTTTTATAAATCCCCCCCCTGCACTCACTCCTGGCCCTATCATGGCAACAATAGATGGTGCAGTTCAGGGTAATGAGAACATAGAACACATTGAAGAGTGAAGATGATTTCCTCCTGCCTTCTGGTGAGTGCTGATGTGCTCAGTAACTCCTGGAAAGTAAACGTTATATGCCAGTGGGATAAATGAACACTTCTTAGGGATTCAAAAGGCAAGGGCTGCCCGCTGTGAACTGAAGACTTTCATTCAGTTTCCTGGAGCATATGCTTCATGCCCTGGGCATACCAGGAATGTTTTCCATGAACAGCGCTAAGCTCATGCTGCCGTGGGCCTTGGCAGAGATCGTACGAATGGCAGAGGACTTGTCCTCACTTGAAAAAGCCAGATTATTTCCCATACTACTACCGTGTTGCTCCAAACGCCTTTAATTCAAATTTTTTTCCACTTGATTTTAATACACAGTTGTTAAGCTCCTCCATAGGAAGCTCTAAGTAAATCTGAGGACCGATGATCCTTGGATCAAATCCATATGAAAACGTTAAGATGAGTCAGGTGCTTTGGTGGGTTGTTGGTAATAATAATAATTGTTACTAGTAATTAGTGTGGTTATATATAATATATTAATTATCAGTGGACACTAATGCGAGATTATTGTAATTTATAATAATATATCCACATAGCACTTTATATTTACAAAGCCCACCTACTTTATTTCATTTGCTTCTCATAACAACCCCATGACAAGGTGGTACAGACATTGAAATTCACCCCAGCATGTACTGAATGCCGTGAAAAAGGCAGGGGTTGTGCCCTCAAAGACCACAGAATCCAGTAGAAGAACTCACCCCATCTTGGAGACAGAGGGCTGGAAGCTTAGATGGTCACATGACCTCAAGAAAGGGGGCTCAAATGACTTATATAGCTTCCCTTCCTTGAATGTGCAGTGGTGCAGTGGGTAGACCATCTCAAGGTTGCCTTGGCTACTTCTGTATGGGGTGGGGCTAAACAATCAATCACTTTTCTATCCCTGCATTATTTTCCATCTTTTCTCCCCACTCCCCACCTACCTAGATGTATAGAGGGTTTGGTTGTCATATGATCTAGCATCCTTGCTAGCAGCACAGAAGGGGAAGTATGGGTCCGTGGTGGTGGGCTTGCCTACTCCCACATACATGGGCTGTGCACGTTTTCAGCAGTTCCTTCTTGGCTAGAGGGCTCATGGAAGAGTTCCATGGAACAAGACTCATTTCATGCTTGGGGCAGTAGTGAGCCATCACCTTTTTGTGTATTGAGGCAGGAGGATGAAGTCCAAAATAGTCATTTCACCTGTACCTGAGATACTCAATTTTGCATTGCTCCAAAGTGCTAGAATTTTATGGAAATGGACCAGGCAATATGAACATTCAGGCAACGACAAGATAAAGGAGCCATCTCTATGTGTTGATACCAGCTGTGCATTAGTAGTCATTTTACATATATTGTTTCTAATCCTCACAACTAGCCTGCAACATAGACTTTATTGACCAGGTAAGGAGGCTAAGACTGAGCAGAATTAATCCAACAACCAAAGTCACACAACTAGTAAATAGTCAAGCTGGAATATGGTTGATTCCAAAACCTATGTTCTCTTTATTTTCAGAGGTTGCAAACTTGAAGCTGGAGGCCTTTATCTCATCTCCAGATGTATTTTGTTTGGCTTTCATGGTGTTCAAACACGTTTTGTACTGGTTGACAAAACTTAACGATCAGGAGAGTTTTCATAAAACTCCAGGTTTCTGGTTTCTTTTGAATTATCAGAAACTCTGGCAATATGGAGCCTTTAATCCTTGTATAACAATGAGCTGGAGATAGCAGCTGCTCCTACCCAGAGTATGAGTTGGTCTCCTGGCTTCCTACTAGTCAGCTTACGTCACTCACTTGCCCTTCTGGAATGGCCCTTGGAGGTGTTGGAGTGTAGGCTGCACTTCTGTACCCCCCTGGGCTGGGTCTCTGAAAATAGTTAACCTGTGAATTGTGGGCACAGACAGAAGCTGAAAAATGAAAATTAAGTCAATTAGAGCATTCCCTCTGGATATCACAAACAAGCTCCTTTCTGGAAAGATTTTCAGTTCACACTTTGCTAACTTGCAGTCCTTTCTGTGGCTAACACCTAGCACGACAGATGATAAAAAAAACAACAGTTTTCTTTAGTTGTTCACAAAGTTTCCACTGTGGTTTTTCACATCTGACTCCCATTTGGGAAAACTTTGATGTTGCTTTCTATCTCCCCCTTAACACGTCCTTAATAAGAATAATTTTTTTCCTAAAAAAAAAAGAAAAGAAAAGGCGGTTGATTTCGGTGAATTAGACATCTTACCCCGAGCACTGAATAGAAAAGAAAACAAAATGAAATATTAGAATGAGAAAATGTTTCCCCCACTGCTGCCTGAGGTCACATCAGACTGCGGTTGTAAGTGATGAACTTGGATGAAGGGAAAGAAGATCACTAGGTTGCATAATATGTGACTAAGTGGCGTTCTTATCACTGACATCTGAAAATTGTCAATGTCATGATATCTGGGAGCAGAATTGCACAAGATAGGAAATTCCCGGCTGCAAATGAGGAAATAACAATTTGAACTGAAATCTTGTGTTGACTGCTAATTCTCTTGTGCGCCCTGAAGATGATTTGTCAGCTGGAAAAATAATGTCGCCTCCAGTAGAGAGGAAATGACCATGGCATGGGCTTCACTGCCTGTTTAGCTTGAAGAACTGGCACACTAATGCTCTGGGCACTCAGACTCAGCATTGGTCGCCATGGGTTTTTATAATGCAACTTGAGTCCCATGATAAGTATTTGAAAGATGGAATTACAGGTTGGGGAGAGAGCTTGAGGAGGAATCTATGATTTAGAGCTTCTAGCTTGAGCCGCCGTCAGCATCTCAGACATGTTTTCAGCATAGCTGATGTTATGTGTTAATGTTTCACTGGACTCACTAGTGATAATTATCACCTTAAGAAAATCATCTTTCCTTTGTAATTTTAGTTCACTTAATCTTTTTTAGTAAATGTCATGGTAGTTCATTAATAATGATACCATAACTATGTTGAGAGTAGTTATCCAATGTATCAGGTAATCTCCTAAGCACTTTATATGTGTCA
>NW_017732319.1:242603-250453 GCF_001890085.2 Hipposideros armiger
CCTTGTTCAGTTTTTCGCAAATAAAGACAGGTCCTTCTATGAACGAGGAATTATGAAGCTCACTGAAAGATGGCAAAAGGTTATCGAACAAAATGAGCAATATGTCATTGATTGATCTTTGTTCTTTATATAAATAAATGACCTTTGAAAAACATAGAGAAAATGTGTCATGACTTTTCCGACCACCGAATAGATGTGTTGGGGTGGGCATTAGCAGGCTTAGAGCAGGGAAGTGATTTGCGTGCTAAGAGATAACACTGTTTACTTGTGCCAGGCAGTGTACAGAAACAAGGGCAGATGCTAGAGATGGCTCAGGAGCTGCTGCATTTGTCCTTGTGAGAGATACAGTTTGGATCAGGTGGTAGCCATGAAGAAGATGAGAAGTGGTTTGAAATGAGATATATCTAAAATGTAGACTATACAATCTGCTGATTGATTGGATGTAGGGCATGAGAAAAAGAGAAAGGAGTTAAGAGTGACTGCAGAGGTCTGAGCAGTGGCGTGAATGATGGTGGGTCACACTGGGGAAAGAGCAGGCTGTCTGTATCAGTGATTTTACAGTGAACATAATTTGCATGATGAGACAGTATGGTGTGCTGGTACCATGTGATTCTAGTTACAGACTGCCTGTATTTGAATCCCAGCTCCATTATTTGTCAGCTATAAGATCTTACATGAGTCAATTACCTCCATTTTCTCATCTGTATAATGGGGACAGTAAAAATGCCTACATCTTACAACGTTATTTTGAGGATTTAATACACAACAGAGCCTAGCACTTAGTTTTACATAAATGCTAGCCATCAATGATATTATTAATATGCTTCTGTGAACACTTATGATTGTTTTCTTAGGGGAAGTGTTAGGTCAAAGGATGAACATATTTTTTTAAGCTTTGAAAATTACCCAATTGCCTATCTGGAATGATCATACCAACGTGTTCCTACCAGACAACTGTGAGAATCAGAGGAGGCAATTCATTAAAAAAATATCTTGAGTATTTAGAGTTTAATAAACAGACTCCCCAGAACTTTGTCATCCCTTCTTGCCCCAATCACAGAATGAGTTATTGGTTTGGAATGACATGAACTCACTTAAGTAATTCTAATCACACTTTTGTTCTCCTTCCATAATGATATTTATATTAATATGTATATGAGTTATGAATATAACATAATATGACTGATATAATAAAAATACTAATATAATGAAAATGTAATATAATTGTTAACATGTTTTTATTAATACACAGTGTGTGTGAGTTTGGAAGAAAGTGAGAGAGATGTAGGTTGTGTATGTGTGTGTTAGAACTGAAGAATGAATTCAAACATCTCTAGGTTGTCATCTTTAATTCTAAATGATCACTGTACTTGTTGCTGTGCTTTATTTAAAGAGAGGAAGAGAAATTGATTTAATAACCTGTCACATTATACAACATAAAAAGAACTTGGGAAGAGAAATCACTCTAGTATTCTTAGTGGGAAGAAAAATATTATGACAGCTCCACAGAGAAATCTTTGTGCAAAGAGAACTGGTAGAAATGATAGTGATGAGCTGAGGATCTTAGAAAAATACACAGCTTCCATGGAATGAATTTGGCCTCTACACCACAGAGCTCTACGCTATACAAGGCTGTTTCCCTCTCTTATATAAGGGGCGTAAGAAAATAGAAGCTCCAGTTGTCCCTTCTCTTTGTCTCATTTCTTAAAAATAATTTATTCCATTATCATTTCCTCTGGGGGTTTCTAAAATATTCTATTTAACTGAGGTGGGACACAATAACGATAAATTATGATAAGATGATACAACTGTAAAATGTGATCGGGAGAGTTTAATATCTTTGTGTTAAAACTCCAGCATCCTGGAGAAGTCAGTTTACAGTTTAGTGAACAAATAATGTTAGGGAATACCCTCCAGTTACCAGAAAGACACCTGTAGTTGAATAAATTGGGTTTATTGTTTATTGCCACAAGGGAGAAGACTCTCCATGGGGAACTGCGATATCTTAGTAAGCGAGTTTAAGAAAGGACTTACAAAATGCAGGCTTTTTTAGGTGTTTTCAGGAGAATTTAAGCAAGGACGGTTTTATTCCAGATTGGATGGTTTCAGAATGCCAGAGCAATTCTATAATTGAGTATCTTAATAGAACTTATCTAGGAGGGAAGAATAGACTAAGACTAAAGCTGTAATTGGGAAAGTAGCAGCAGTTACTCATTTCAACCAGGATAGGGGATGTTTGGTTATTTTTGTGGTTTGGACAGTATTTGTCTGTCTTTGTATTTGTCTGGTTCAAGCATGATTGTGGAGAAGTCTAGCTTCTGTCTTGCTCCATCCTGGGCACACAGTGGTCATGCACTATGTTGGTGTTCTAATGAAAATGGTTTTGTTCAACAGAACACAAAAATCTAGCTGTATGTGTCAGGCCAGGCAGCTCCTAGCAACACCAAGGCCAACCTGACAGCACCAAGGCAGCACAGTAAGCCAGGTCCCAGATGTCAGGGGCTGGTTTACCGCTTGCTCAGAGTGAAACCCGGAAGTTAAACCGTTCTATTTAAAAAATACCTTTTTGGGCCGGCGAGTGGNGACTGCCTAGATTTAAGTCCTAGCCCAGCTGTGCTAAATCGGCAAATTACCCAAACTTTTCTGTGCTCTCATCTATAAAATGGATATCATAATGATACCTCATGAGGGCCATTACGAGGGTTCAATGAGTCAGTACATGTAGGGTAATTAGAACAGTACCTGGTACAACAGAGTGAGTGCTCAGCAAGCGCTATGATTATTGAACATGTGTCATTTTTTTGAGGAATGTTTTCTAAATAAAGATGTGCTGTCAGTCCTCACGTTTTCTGAGGACTAAGGCAATTTAAAGAACCCCTTGGCTAGTAAAGGCAGAGTGTGGGGACTTAGTATCTGGAAGTCTCCAGGGAAGTGAGCGCTGGGATGCTGCAGCTGGGACCACTGTATTGATTTTTGTATCCCCAGTGCCTACCAGAGTGCCTGGCATAATGAATGCTTGTAATTCAGTAGTTAGACTTCGTTGCTCTGCTCCGTTTTCTCCATGCTCATGGCCTAAGACACTGGATTTTTGAAGACCATCCTGTTCTCATTCAGGAGAATCAGAACTCAACTGATAAGAATTTACACTGTTAGATTTATTCTTTTCACATGGAAGTAGGATTGGGGTGCCTGAGGCAAGATGCCGATCTAAAAGGGTTTTGTCTATGTGTTTGCATGTAAGTGTATGCAAGGCAGTTGTAAGTATGTTGATTGGTGTCGTGAGATGATGCTGGAAGGTCATTTCCTGCCACTCAGGGACCGTCTGTGGAGTGGTGTGTAACCAGTTCTGTTAGTCTTAATTTTCCTTCCCGACATCTTTTTGGTTTTAAACATCTTCATGCTCCTCTTTTCTTCTCGCCCCCTTTCTTCTTCCTATGGGGAGAGTGGCGCAGGGAGAGCACAGAGAGCCCTGTGGCTGCATTTAAAGCCCAGAGGCCTCGCTGCCTCTTCTCTCCTCCACGTGAGGCTTCATCTTTCATTCAGACCCCCGTAGGTCTCTCATTGAGACAACATGGAAAACAGAGTGGTTGATTTGCCAAAAATCCAGCTTCCTTCCACTGGGTGTTCTCCTCTGTTTCAAAAGCCACTGAGTGTAGATGGTAGCAAGTTTTCCTTGTTGGCTGTCAGGGATTCAGTGGGTTTTTAAAGCCATAGAAATTCCTGGAATGAAGTTAAAGTCCTTCAATGTCTTAATTTGAGCCTTACGACACAAACAGTTCTCAACTTTTCCTTTCTGAGTCACTGAAACGTTTGCAGTCCACACACTTCAAATAGTGTTTTGGATGGAGCATACTTACTTTAGAAGTACCAAAAACATTTGTTTGACATATAAATATAACTTTTTGCTTTTTATCAACTTTAATGAGGCAATTTGCATATAAAATGCATAAAAATGCATCCATTTTAGATGTTAAGTTTGATGAGTTTTGACAAATATATATACACACTTGGGTAACCACTGTTCCAATCAAGATATAGAACATTTCCCAAAATATATTGTAAAATTTAAAATATATAACAGAAAAGAACACACATACTTTCATATATCGGAAACCGCTAACTCTCAGATTATGTTCCCATAGCTTGACCTTATAGTAAATGACAGAAATATCAATTTATACAATAAATTTATCCTAATAAAATATCGCTTTGAACTACTATGCACATTGGGGGCCTCTGTAAGATTTTGGTTTAAAACGGGAAAACATGGTTCCATTGCTAAAAAGATTTGAAAACTCAGAGAGAGTGCCAGGAGAAGAAAAATAAACCCAGGGCTGGTTTAGCTCAGAATGAAACTGAACTCGACATGGCATGACTCACCAAACTTCATTTAAACCTGAAATCACTGCCTGACAGCTTAGGAAGCTGCCATCGCAGGCGGCGTGATCTGAAGTTAGTTGGAAACGATGTAGGTCCACCACGTGTTAACTGTGTGACCCTGGAAAGTCACTTAGCATCTCTGAGCCTCCCATACTACCTACAATCTCAGTGGTGGTTGTCAGGATTGATGATTGGCTGGCAGGATAGTAAAGAAGCTGAGGCCATAGACTGGAATCAGACCACTTGGATTATCTGTGTGATCTTATCTTATGCAAATGCCTCAATTTCCCTAGGCCTGGATTTTCAGCATCTGTAAAATGGAGGCAACAATAAAACCTGTTCATGGGTTTAGTATAAGGATGAAATGAGGGTGTTTAAGAATTGCTTAGCATAGGACCCCGGGACATAGTGAGGGCTTAATAAATGTTAAATGGTATTGTGTTTAAAGGAGACAAAGTGTGCAAAACTAACGAGGTTAGCACATCACCTAGTACTCAGTATATAGAAGATGTTACCAGGTTAATGTGTGCTTAATGCCAGAGGCAAATTTTCATCTGTTGCCCATCCCTAGTATTCCTGGTCCCAGTCCTCTGTATAAAATAAGAGAACTTGCAGTGAGGAAATATAACAGGCCTCTAAATTTCTGCCAAGGCTCTGACTAACCACTTTGATTGATCTGTTTTGGCTCGCCTGGTAGGGAATTATCTCAGCCTCCTTATCCCCTGCACTCTCTGCATTTTGCAGAAGCTGAATAGACTTGGAGCGACTTCATTCCCCTTGTCCCTGTTCTCTAATCTGTGGACCGGAATCAGAGAGGCCATGCTGATAACCTTACCTTTCCATCTTTGCTCCTGTGCCAACATCTGCCCCCGATATTTGGTAGTCTTAGAAGAGAAGTGACAAGAAAATTCTTCCCTTCTGGAAACTCCAGATGTGCTCGGGGTCAGTTTCTAGGCTAATTAAATATTTTATCTTGATTCAAGCTCTGAAATGTTCAAGTCCCTATCTTGGCTAGTCAATTTTCAAATACTTGATATTTCAAGAGCTTCCTCTCATCTGAGAAATTAACCTTAGATATTTTCTTCTTGAGTGTGAAGACTAGTCTAGTTCTTCTTGTTGAAATATTACAGTTTTAGGACTGTGTATTGAAGCAAGAAAATTTTTACCACCCCCTCCCCCAACTTATCCATTTGAATTCTAGCCTTTCCAAACCAGCTTCTGAGAACCTGGGATTGGGGNGCTTCTCTGTGCATCTTTTTCCATTAGCATCTGACACAAGTTTTGCCTTTTGATGTAAAGTTCTTGAGAAACAAAAGAACTTTGGGCATCAGCAGAATCATAGGCTGAATCCAGGGACCCCTGTGATCTGCATTGGACAGAGTTCAGTGGTTGGCAATACCAGCTGCTTGGAATCACCTTGGACGGCATTGGTTCTGAATCTTGGCTACACATTCAAATCACCTTTAAAAAAATACTGATGCCTGAATTTCACTCCTAGAGATTCTACTTTTATTGGACTTGAATGTGGCCTAGGTAATTGAATATTTAGCCCCCAAACCCCAGGAATTTCTAATGTGCAGCTTGAGAACCACTCAGAGGTTGGGAACACTGAGATGGATGCCAAATTTTGCAAGAGGGTCAAAAGCAAGGACTGGTTCGAGTTGCAAAAGTAGCCATAGGAGTTCGACTGCAGGTGGGTTCCAGAGATGGACACTGGGTAAAACAGAGCATCCTCAGGGCTACTGAAGTGCCAGCCGATGAGGGGTGGGCAAAATAGGATCCAAGCTGGATTTGTGACTGGCTTTCTTGGGGTGCTTCATGAAAAGGTTTAACATATAAATTATCACTTAAACCACACATTTTTGTAAATGAAAAGGAGTGCTATTAATACTTATATTGAAACAATAGGCACAAACCCAGATGATCTTGGAAATAATGAGACCTTAGTACTGGTCTCATTTATGACTTCTAATACCAAGATCACATGGCTAGTATAAACTTATCCTGTATAAATATGGACTGTTGAAAGTGGTTACTGTTTTTNGAGAGTTCTGACTGTTCCACATCTTCCCCACCATTTGATGTCATCAATCTCTCTCATCTTTGGTATTCTGGTAGGTGTGTACTAGTATCCCACTGGGGTTTTAATCTGTGTATCCTTGATAAATAAGAAGATGAGCACTTGCATATATTTGTTGGGTATTTGGATATTCTATTTTGTGAAATACCTCTGTGTGATAAACATTTTACTTAAAGTTTTTTTTTTTTTAGTTGTATCTCCATTCTCCATATATGTCCTCAACGCCAACAGTTGCTCTCTTTTCAACCTATTTCTAATTCACTCCTATGGTAGTTATTATAATAATAACCAGAGTAATTCTTAGCTATTACAGAAAATTTTGCCATCACTCTTTTACTGTGGAACCTTACACTCTTAAAATTATTACATATATTATTGATTGATATTTATATTATTGATAGCTTTTTTATTCAAAATGTAATTCTTGACACAGAATTGGTGCAGTGATCATCTATAGTATGTCATAGGCTTTATAATAAACTACACTGCATCTCTGTGCTAGCAATAAATGCTTTCAGCTGTGAGAAAACAAGGCTAGAGGGTCTTAAATGGGGGTTAATTTTTATCACGTAACAAAAAGTTGCTAGTGCTGGGTCAGTTGCTCCACATCACCCTCAGGAGCTCAGATGTTTTTGCATTTTCTTTGTGCCATTCTTGGTAAGCTTATTGGCTCTGTTACCCTGTAGCTAGTTGTTGCTTGCTAGGCACAAGCTGGCTATTGAATTGCCAAATCTAATGTCTATATTCTAGTCAGAAAAGATAAGGACCGGCAGAAGGGCATGCCATCCATGTCTGAAACCCTTTTTTCATGGACAATACATTTTCCCCCAGAACCCCGATCTGCTTCCATGTCAATGGTCATTTAATGGTAACTGTGTCACGGGTTACCCCTAGCTGCACGTGAAGCTGGGAAATTAGTGGTTGTTTTGTAGCCCCTTGACCCCAACCCAACTGAACAAACATACAGTGTCTCCTGCAGACGGTTAGAGGAAAGAAGCCACAAACAGCATAATACAATCAGCTCCTCTTTAGTGTTGAAGAAAATAGCACTAGAATGGCTTTTTGAAAGAGAAATTATGTCCTTTGCTGATGATAATGGGCCTTATACCTGGTGCTCAGAACATGATTTAGGGAGCACTTGCCACGTTGTCCCTAGCTGTTCCTTCTGATTAGGGATGTCGCACACACGCTTCGTTAGACTCTTCACCTTTTGTCAGTTACCACACAGATTAACCTTTAGTAAAACTGATGATAAAACATACACATACACACACACTCAGTGAAAAAGGGAAAAATAATGTCTCATAGCAATAAACAGCCCTCACAAAAACTGAAGGGCATACCTTCCGTTTGATTGTAGTTGGCATTTTGCATAAGCCAGTTAAAAATT
>NW_017732319.1:253048-254154 GCF_001890085.2 Hipposideros armiger
CCAGGCAGAAGCCACATTGCTTTTTATGACCTCGTCTCAGAAATCATGCGTTCCTCTCACAGTGCATTTTTTGAGGCAGTTACTTGACTCCCCGAGTTGAGGTAGGGGAGCAAAGATCCCACCTTGATAAAGAAATGCCTGTGTCATGCTATAAGAAGACATCATGTGGGGGCACGATATATATTGGTGCAGCCATCTTTGGAAAATGTCATCTGCCACAGGCTCTAACTCAGTCTGTAGTTGGAGTAGGAGGCGGTCAGAAAAACATCCTTAGGAGGGATGGTGTTCCTGCTGGATTCTGAAGGCCCAGAAGGAGTTGGCCAGCGAATAAGAGAAAGAGGTTAGTTTGGCTAAAAGGTAAAGTAAGTCAAAGCGCCAGAGATGGGAGATGGATTTATGTCTAGAAAATTCCGTAGAAAGTTCATTGTGTTAAATTTTCTTTGAATGGTAAGCATCTGAGCTTACCAAGTCTTTCTCTTTTCACAAGAAAGCCATGATTTCTAGTAGTCAGACTGAAGCCATTATACCTAGGAGAAACGGAGTCTGGTATTGTGAGACTAGTCCACCTGCCCTTCTACCTTCTGCTCTGTCAGGACCCACAGAATGTGTCAAGATGCGCTGGGCAGTCAGTTTCCTCCCTGTAATGGGATCGTACATGTTTCCAGGGTCTGGGTGTGGAAACGGTGGGGAAGAAAATGTCAGGATGTCAGCAGCTCTGCTCCAGACATCCTCATCTGGCAATTTTCAGTATTCTGAAGAATGTTTTTCATGCTGAAACCTGAGAATACAATCCTATTTTTAAGACCTTCAAGGAGACGCTTCAACCTTCATTGGTTGGTATATCTTATTTCAACCCCTTCAACTCTTATTAGGAAAAATCCCAACTGATTCTGATTTCCTAACCAAGATGACTTCCTAGGGCAGAGGGAGCACACCCTCCTATTCCATCTTTACTCAGGGAAGTTGTACAACACTTGCCACCATCAGCTTGGAAGTGCCAGTTATAAATATCTTCATGTTTCTGATTCTTTCTCCTTTACCCTCCCTGATTCATCCAGGGACCAGTTTTGATCTCTACGATATTTCTTCCTTCTTTCATTCCTTTA
>NW_017732319.1:255490-258519 GCF_001890085.2 Hipposideros armiger
TTTTCTGGCAGGAGGGGAGACAAGCGAATTGGAGCCAGATAGTGGAAGACATATAAGTCTTTGGGAAATCATTGCTATTTGTTTGTATCAGAGTGAAAGGTATATGAAAATTCGAGGGTTGATGAAAGACAAGCTGGTGGTCATGTGAAAGACAGACGAGTCAGGGAGAGGCCAGAGGTAAGCAAACCAGTAAAGAGCCTGGTAGGGTATTCAGGCAACAGATGATGGGAGACTGAACTAGGGGAGATACTGGGCGTGCAGGGAGAATGTAATAAATTCAGGAAACTTTGCTGAAAGAATGAACAGAGCTTGGAGTCTAGATTGACATGGGTGGTCAGAAAGAGGAAGGTGTCAATGATGCCTAGGGCTTTTGGCTGCTGAGATGTAAGTCATGTAATTCTTGAGTCAGAATAGGGACTATGAGAGATTCAAGGTATCAAGACATTGAGAAAGCAAGCTGCAGCACATTTCTAGCACACAGAACCACTTGTGGGCTGCACATATAGGTTTTTAATACGCGGATGTGTTTGTGTTATTTGAAGCTATACACTTGACTAATCTTATTCAAAGAAAGGCTGTAGACTATAAGGGAAACAATGGGAAAGAGCAGAGCCCTTGACAAACAGCTGTTGTGTCTAGTAGGACTTGAATAAATACTGCTGAAGCCTGTGCAGAGTGATGACTAAGTATTTGGGTCCCCGCTTCCCATCATTAACATGCAGCACGCCTCCCTCTTTCACTGTTCCCTTTGTGAAAGGGAACTCACTGGCCAAAGGTTACCCATTTTCTATGCCCTTGAACTCTCTTTACCATATTGAAAGGAACATAGCCTTCTCCCCAGTTCTCACATCTTATTCCCCTTTTAACAAGATGGGATGTCCCAAACTAAGAGCCATAAGCAGATGACTGGCTTTCACAGAAAGCAGAGAGCTGCTTGCATCTTCAAACCCTGAATCCTTGAATCGGAAGAGTTTTCTGCAGTAGAATCAAATACAACCCTGAGCACTTAGTCTAAACATTCTTTGAAAGCAAGAACTGTATTGTTTGTCTTTGAAAGTCTTGGTGAGGAGGAAGCAGTTAATAACTTTGTGTTGAACAGAATCAAAGGGAACAGAACCAAGCCTGTAAGTATCTCTTCAACAAGTGATGTTTTGTAATCAGCACATGACTCCAAGTATGGGTTTTTCGACAAAGATGGGCGATACCTATCTAGTTTCAAAAACACTAAATGGAGATGAATGTTAATATATTTGTAATTGTACTCAACAATGAAACCCAAACTCACTTTTATNATTAAATCTGTAAAATAAAACCAATAATTCCTGTACTGGGATCAGTTAGGACTTATTTGGGCTGCAATGGAAGTAGATAAAAATATTAGTTATTCAAACAAAACAGAAGTTTCTTTTTATCGCGAATGAAAGAGCCTGCTAAAGCAGATTCATGGTCATTACGAATCAAGGCGCTTTATCCTGTTGCTTTTCCATCCTCCACATGGAATTTCTACCTCATGGTCCAAGATGTTGCTTGAACCCCATCCATCCGTCGACATTTCAGCCCACAGGAAGGAGAAGGGGAAGGAAGAACACCTGTGTTTTTTATTTTATTTTTTATTGTTAGTTTCAGGTGTACAGAACAATGCAATAGTTATCTTTTTCACCCTCACAAAGTAACAACTCCCCTTTCCCCATCTATTGCCCTCCCCTCCCCCCTGATATCATGCTTATCTATTACAATTCCACCTGTTTTTAAGAGTGCTTTCTGGAGATTATAGCACTGCTTCTGTTAGAGAGGTGTCATGCCTAGCCGAGGGGAAGGGGGGCGGGAGGCTAAGAAAGGTAGGGTTTATTTCAGGTGGTCGTGGGCTGGAATAAAAGACAAGAATGAATATGGGGGTCCAATTACCAGTCTTTGCCACCTTCCCTCACCTGAACATCGTGAGGATTAAGTGATACAAATGCATTTCATAAACTGTTAAGAACTGTATCCTTGACATATTTTATTTTTAGAATATTAGTACTATTCTTATGGGTAGGAACTCAGAAAAACAAAGACAAGTTAAAGGAATTAGGGCTGTTCGTCGCTTAAAAGGGCAATTGTTGGATTAAGTTTCATTCTGGAGAGTAATTGTTGAGATTCGTTTTATGAAGGATTATTATACGAAAAATTCTTATCAGTCATTATTTATCCATGTAGAGGATGAAGGGAACTGAGAGATGGATGGTCCTTCTCTTTCATTTTACAAATGAGGAAATGAAGCCCAGAGACAGGATGTTATTTTTCTAAGATCATAAAGCTGGTTAGTGGCAGAGTCAGAATTAAAACCCAGGATCCCTTGCAGAATATTCAATCCTTTCCACTGCATGTACCTACCTCCCCCAAATGAAAAGCCACCATAAAATGAGAGGTGGTTAAACTATCAAGGCAAGTTGTGGTAGAGAAGTTGCTAGAATTTTCAGAGAATGGAAAAGACTGACATTTGCTTAGAGGGCTGAATGAGTGAACGTCTTAATTTCCTCAGGACTGGAGCTGAAAGTCACAGGGGCTCATTCAACATTTTCTCTCTTTCCTTGTGTATCTTAGAGTTGAGATTGGCTGCCCTATGGCTACACTGTGGTTCCATTCTTTTGTTATTCTTGAAGTCTGCTTTCCTTGTCCTTTGGTTGCTATATTCTGAATTCAAGGATGCTTAGTTTCTCCATTTCTGGTGTTTTCTGTCCTTGCAGCTTTGCTCACCCATACCTATAACAGCTGTGCCCCAAGGGAGGGGAGGTGGAGGGAGTCAGTTCCTCCTGAGTGTCACAGCCCTCTTTCCATTTTTTCCCTCGCATCAGGGAAACCTATTTCTATCTTCAAAATGTGACCTTTAGCTTCTTTTTATGAACGCTGGCAGCAAACTCTTACCATACTCCCAGCAGCACCAGCTGCCTTTCTGACTTCACACTTGAATTTCTGAGGAGTGTTGCTGACTAGTTGTTGGGGTGTTTGGGCTTTGTGTTTTATGCTTGCTGTTTTGTTTAAATGCTTGG
>NW_017732319.1:269124-271996 GCF_001890085.2 Hipposideros armiger
TGGTTGAGAAGCACTGCTTAAGAGGGAAGGGGCCGCTTGAGCTCAAAGTGTTTACATCACTTTGTGGAGGATTGGCTGATGACAAGTGACAATGTTATAGATTGGTTGTCGTATTTTATGTAATGACTCTGGTTGCTTTATGGCTACAACTCCTGGATGTGCTTTGTCCCATTTGCTGTTGAAATTATATGACCTTTATGGGAAGATTTGGAGATTGATGGCCTTTAAGTTGCTATGTCCTTGTGAAGACTTTGGCAGTGATGATTTCCAAATGTTTCACTGACGTGATGGCATTCGAAGGTGAAAATGTCTAAAACTCCTTTTATAAAACTTTTAAATTACCATTGTGTTATCCTAGGATGCCCACTTGTAAAAGGTTCTTTCTCTATGGATGACACGTAAAGGGAAGAACAGTATCACCTTTTGTGTTTTAGGTAAATATTAAACACTGCCTCTTTGTAAACATAGAAGACATTTATGTTTAATCCAAGGCTCTGTGTAGACAATCAGTGCTTCTCTGTTCTCTTATTTCTTACCATGGGGCTGCTTGTTTTTTGAGCAGTAGCTCATTACAGTCCATCAGAAGAGGGAAAATTGTAAAGGAGAAAGGAAACTCAACTGCTGTTTTCATTAATGGAACTGGTGATAGGGTTGAATGGAGAGAGCCTATGAAGCTGGGGTTGAAATTATGCTTTTGCATTATTTGGTGTAATTCATTCACCTTCCTTTCACTTCTTATGTTCTCAGGGAACAAATCATGGTCAGATCTTTAATTCTCTTAGCTTCAAGAATTTAAGAGAAGTTTGAAGATATAATTGTGTGAATGAACTTACAAAACGTGAACAATTGGCATTTTAAAATTAATAAACATCCTTGAAGAGATATGTGTAGCTGTTCTAAAAAGTTGAGTTGTCAAGAAAAGAAACTTATTTGCATAATTTGGAGAACTTATTCCCCTCCAAACACCTGTGTGGTAGTATTTATATGGGCTACATCTGGTGTATATATATATATATATTTTTTTTTTTTCTTGCTCTTTATTTTTTTAACCACCTAGCACCTGCTTGAAATTGGCTGTGTTGTTAGGAGAAATGAGGGTTGTATTAGATTTCTCAGTGGATTCCACAACATAATTAGTTCAGGAGTGTAACTGATTGAACAGCAGAGAGGCTGGGAGATGGAGAGGCAATGAGGGCGAGAAGAGGGCTTTCTTCTGACATTCCACAGAGGTTCTCTTTCACTGACCCTTCCCCCAGCAAGTAGGAACCCTAAGGAACATTTGGTCCTGAAGCTGACCAGCACCAATTCTATACAACTGTACAATGTCATATCTAAAGCCTTAGAGAAATTCTAGTGACTCATTCTATAAGGTAGAGAAAATAAGGCTCAGGGAGACAGAAATATCCCCAGTGTCAAGCCAATTCAGTCTTCTAGTTCTTACTTCACTGCTGTTTTCACTGCATCCCACTGTCCAGCCGGGTGTGTCCCAACCCCACGGCTCCACTTACTTGTTTTGGGAACTCTGCAAACAAGGATGCATTTCTCCTCGGAGAGTAATTGCAATGCTGCTGGAAGACCCNACTTGGTGTCTGGCGAGAACTCACTTTCTGGTTCATTAGACAGCTGTCTTCTCACTGTGTCCTCACATGGCAGAAGGGCAAGAGAGCTCTTGGGGTCTCCTTTATAAGGGCACTAATCCTATTCAGGAATGCTCTAAACTATGACCTAATCACCCCCCAAAGGCCCCACCTTCAAATACCATCACATTGGGGATTAAGTTCAACACAAGCATTTTGGGGAGACACAAACATTCAGTCCATAGCAGGTGGATACAAATGCTCAACATCAGTGATGACAGAGGCCGTATGAAATACTAGACTTGGGATTTGTATATTGAAATGAACAGCTTAGAAGAGTAGCGTTTGCATTGTTGGTCAGGGTTCTTTCTCCTCAGGTATTAAAGGCAAACTCATGAAACAGGTGTTATTCATTCAAAGACAGACTCACCGTTATTTGTGAGTATCTTTTGTGTGCTAAGCACTGTGGTTTATTTGTGTTGTTTTACATTGCTTGGCACACAGAAGGTACCCGATAGTCTATCCTCCCAGTGTTTTCTGTGACATAAGCAGTATAGCCCCCATTTACAGATGAAGAAACTAAGACTGTTTGGTTTGACAAGACTTAGTCACACAACCTAGATCTCAGATTCAAACTTAGGTCTAGCTGACTCAAAACATGCCCATACTGTTTTCGTTAAATCCTTCATTAAAAATGTGCACAGAGCCTCAATAAAGGGAAGGAAATACAATTTTCAGATGTCTTAATTCTCTTAGTGTATTATCCACCCCAGTGACCGGAAGTACTGGGGAATATGCAGACTTTGTCTCAACTGTTTCCCATTCCAGATCCTGCTGTTTCTTTTAGTGTTTTACAGCAATGATTAAAATGAGCTCAATTATTTTTTTGCTTTATAGCTCATCCCTCCTTTCCTTGGGTTCTATGCAACTAGTAATCCTCAGTTAATATCTGAATTGTTTCCAGAACGTTATCATTGTAATTTAGTAACACTTTTTACTTTTGTAAGCCTGTGCCCTTAGAAGCTACTAACTCTGGTGGATTGGTTCTTTGTTATGACCATCTATATCTCCCACACGTAATTTCTGGCCATTTGTTATTATGCTGTATTGTGTGCTGTGTTAGCATAGCTGTGTAGACACAGAAGGCCTAACTGAAGACAAACAGCTGAAGAACTAAGCACCTTAACCTGTCTAAATAATGACTTTGGGATTGTATTTATTCTGTGTACATGAGAAATAGGTGGAATCCAGGAGAAGGTGATTCGTTTGATATAAAGGAAAAATAATTGCTGAGT
>NW_017732319.1:272979-278845 GCF_001890085.2 Hipposideros armiger
GGATTGGTATGGAGGTTAAATGAGAGAATACATGTGAAGCACTTAAAATAGCACCCACCTCTGTGTGTCCTCTACTGCGCTTTGGTTCACTGAAGCCAGGGATCAGGCTTTACTCATGTTGATCCCCAGTGATATGCTGTACTTGACACATATAAGCAATTCAGGAAATCCTTATTCAATAATGTTAGTTTAACATCAAAATGGTTATTTTTTCCACATAGCCATAGCATCTGCTTGTATTAGATGTGGAGTCAGAATGGGAAAGAAATGAATGTTTAATGAGCATCTGTACTGATATATGTCAGGTATCATCTGGGTATTTTACATCCCTCACCTAATGAAACTGCCCTATGAGGTTTCATTTTATAGATCAAATAATTGTTGTTCAGAGGAGTTACATAACTTATCCAAGGCCACACAGCTAGCAAGTTTGAATTCAGATTCAGTGTTGTTGTCTGCTTTCTGATGCAGTGAATACTCTCACAGGACAAACAGTAGAATGTCTTTAGTTCCTACAGGCTCGGTCCCCTTGGGGGAAGGTATACTTGTTCTGAAGGTGTCATAACCCTCCATCAAGAACCCGTAGAAAGCACTTTTTAAGAGCAGGCACCATCTTAAAATGTGATTAACATTAAACTGATGAAAGAAATCCTGGGTCTTAGCAAAAAAACCTAAAAAGTGTTTTAAATTAAAAGAAAAAAAATGGAAGTGATGAATTGTGCAGACTTCTGCAACCAAAGTGATACTCCCAATATTAAGGAAATACTGATAATGAATATTTCAAATTTTGTGCACAATAGAATATAGCATCTGCATGCACACTGAAAGATTTACAGCACCAGATCAGAAATGGGGTACTCCTAGCTCTTAATACCTGCGTTTAGTACTATATTCGTTTGCTCTTACTACAATGACGCCACAGAACAAATAACCACAGAAACTCAGTGGCACAAAAATATGACTCTATTTAACTCAAGGGTCTGTGGATTGGCTGAGAGCCAGAGGATTTAGTCTGGGCTCCTTCATGTTCTTTTTGGTTGCGACAGCTCTGTTCCCTGAATTTCTCATCCTCTCCCTTGGGACCAGAGGGGCTAGGCATGTCCTTTTGTGGTGATGGCGCGAGTCCCACAGAGCAAGAAGCATCACGCAAGGCTGCTTAAAGCCTGGGCTCAGAGCTAATACACTGCACTAGCTGCTTCATTCTATGGCCAATGAAAGTGACAGGGACAAACCCAAAGTCAAGGTGTGGAGAAATATACTCCATGCCTTTAGGGGGAGGAACTTCAAAATCCCTTGACAAAGGGCATGGAATGTGGGAGGTTGAAAAAATGGGACCAATGATGTAATCTACCACTAGGATTTTAGTCATAGAGTTCCCCTGAAGATATTGGGTTGTCNGTATGGAAAGGAACACATGAATGAAAGAACGTGATGTATGATCTTAGTTCCTCTCATTGCATAATCCTTGAAGACAGAGATTTGACATCTATTTCCAGGTGGAATATACACATGTTTAAGTCAGGGGAAGCTGCCATATCTTTTAAACAGAAATAATTGACAAACACCACACCCTTTTATTCCACTGAGTGAAGGGATCATGTACCATCACGGGGAAGAGCATGGGCCCTGGAACGTAACGTCTCAACTTTGCCGTTTATTAGCCGTGTGGAATTGGGTATGTTTTCTGTGCTGTATTTTGCTCATCTGTAAAATGGAGACAATAACCTTTACCTCATTGGAAGATGAAATGTGTTCAGGAATATAAAGCTTTGGAACAGCATCTGGCACATATAAACATTCAATAAATATTAACAATCGTGGTTATCAGCCAAGAAAGATAGTGCCTGGAAAATCCTTTTGTGGACCTCTTCTCCAAGGTTCTGTCATTTCTCAGCAGGGTTTCCTTTCTGCCTTCCATGTTTCTCGTTCACATGGTTGTTCTTTTCCTCTCCCGATAACTTAGTGCAGAAGTTGCATGTGAACATCCTATCTGGATTCATCATATTCTGTATTCATCATATTCTGTACGACCATAGGATGTTAGAGCTGAAAGAAATCTATAGAATGTTTAGAGTGTATAATACCTTTGATTTCCTGGCTCAGTCATAATGGTATATTGGAATATGTTGCTTTTTGTAAAACACCTTAACTTGCATAGAATGAGTGTATGGTCATTGTACAGAAACCATGTAAAGGGGTTTATGTCTTCTGAGGTTCTGCACATAGCGGGTGCCCCAGAGATGGTTGCTGAATTGAATAGACTTTGTAGATAAAACCACATAGCTGGTCATTTTCCTCTTATTCATGTTAGATTATGTTATCAAAAGTTCCTGGCCTGACTTGAAGGAAAACACAATATCTTGACAAATACAGGGACTAGTCCAAATACTAGTCCAAATTACCAGTTGTCTTGAATCTCAACTATATTCCTGGTTTTAGTGGCTTTTCAACCAGAGGAAAATTCAGAGAAAGGCAGATATATGAGACCAAGTGCAGGACGAAAGTTACAATAAATTCTATATGAACTCAATATCTGTTTATAGAAAAGATCAGGCTTGGCTGCTGGGATAATGATGACAAATATTGCCAGATATATGATGATAGATTTAACAAAGCACAGTCTGGAAGTGGAAGGCTCAATAAACAGAAGCCCAAACAAATTCTTCAAAATTAAATGGTTGCAATATTCTACACACACACAGACACACACACACACACACACACACACACACACACACACATCCTCCTCACAAGGCACAATTGGGAAGACAAATGACTACTCCGAACAATAGAGAACCTCAGGAACTTACACTTTTCCTAATAGTGAACCTAATGAATGTGAGGTGAACAATGAAACTGATGATTTTGAAACCAACCCAAGATTTGAAAAAAGGAGGTAGATCTGTGAGAGGGAAAAGATCCTTTTCTAACAACTGAAGCAACCTTCCTGAAACAAAGGCAGAGCCAACTTTACAATCAGAGTGCTGTGTAAGATGGTGCAATTACTGACAAGTCAAGAGCCAAAAATATCTGCTTTTTCCTAGAAACTGCAGTCTTAGGTGTTTGTCCTCTTTATGTCAGCTAATTGGATCCAGACTCCTTGGGCACAGACCCAAGACTATTGTGGTAATAAGGGACTAGCTCCAAGATCAAGTCTCCTTGCCTGTGCATAGGTCAACCTTTGTCCAACTAGGAAATCATGAGAAGAGGTGTATGTTTGGGACCAGGGAAAAAATTCCAGCTACTGTGAAATGGATCAATTAAGATCATGTCACCAAGACCCTCTCGGCTATTGGGAACTAAAACCCTGAAAGATGCTCATAAGAAATGCACTGACATGAAGCAATAGCTGTTTTCTCTTGAGCCTAGTTTCTCTTGAATCTCATTGGATTCCTGGTCAAAAGGAACGACAGGACTCCCATTCCCTGTTTGTAGGTTTGTCTAGATCCACGGGGAAGGGTTTGGTAAACAAGCATTTGGCTGTGTTTGTTACCCTTTGGTCATACACAATTTAAATTCTTGGGTTGAGTGAAATTGTATTCTTCAAAAAAACTTGTTCCCGTTTTCTAGGAATCCTCAAAAGAAGAAAGGAAAGACAGGAGAGAGAGAGGGAGGGACAGAAACAGAATAAAAGAAACAGACACATGCAGTCTCTGTTTAATGATATTGAGTATTTCTTATGTTAGTAATGGAATGGAAAATGTTCATGTTTTACCTTGGATTGGAGTGCTAATGGGATACACAAATATCTTTCCTCACTGAGATTCTGACAACCATTTTCTTACTCTTCTTAAAAATTGTAGTAAATTTGCAAATAAAACGCACAGATCTATTCAGTTTGATGTTGGCGCATATTATTTCAGCAGTTATATGCACTTAGGTAACAACTACCCCAAATAATATGTGGAAGAGTTGCATCATCCCAGAAAGGGGTTGGAGTGGAAATCTTTGTGTAGTTCCTGATTGTGGGTAAAAGTGTTCAGTGTTTCACCATTAAATAAGATGTTAGTCTAGGTTTGTCATTGATGCCTTTTATCGCACTTAGGAAGCTCCCTTCTATTTTCAGTATTCTGAGAAGTTTTCACATGAACAGGTTTTTGAATTTTGTTGAATACTTTTCTTGCATTTTTGGGGATGATATATTTTTCTCCTTTATTCTGCTAATGTGGGGAGCTATACTGATTCATTTTCAAATGCTAAACCAACCTTGTGTTCCTGTGATGAACCCCACTTGGTTGTGATATATTATGCTTTTTCTATATTGCTGGATTTTATACTCTATTGCTAATATTGCGGTGGACACGCAGCCATCACTCGCTTCTGCTGGATTTCATTCTTGAGAAGGGAATTATTTCCAACTCTGAAAGTGTCCTTTACTCTATCATACCGATGATGCCCAATAAGTGCATAGAAAATACTTTAAGGATAAAAGAATATATGAATAAACAACTGAATGTATGTATCTTGGGTCTCTCATGTCTCTTTAAAGAGCAGGCTTTGCTTAATAAAAAGCTCCAGCTTAAAGCCTTTCTCTACGTAAGTCAGAGTGCCTTAGACAGATGTGTGCCATTACAGCTGTGCATGGTGTGCACAGGCATCACTATGGCAGCTCCATTCTCACCCAAGAATAGAGGCTTATCCATGAGACTCGGCAGCGATCAGAAAACAGTTCCAGCTGGGTTCCCAGCCTGGACTCTGCCACTACAGGAAATCTTCGGCAACCCACTTTTTCTGCCTGTGTCTTTTTTCCCCCTCATCTATACAGGGAGAAGGGTTATTCTCTAAGACCTCTTCTGCATATAAAATTCTATATGTCTGAAGGTGGCAACTGAATTGCAGGGAGGCCAGGAATAAAAACCAGGTCACCTCAGGCTAAACGGGCTGTTTACTCCCCTGGATTCTTCTGCCTTCCTCTTTCTAATAATTACTGTTTCATGCTGTTTGAAGGCTTATATTTAAGCTGTTCAGCACAAAGAATGCCTGTTCTCCCTCTCTTCCATCATCAACTCCCATGAAATGATTCTATAAAGTTTTCACACCCAATTTCTATTAAATTGAGGATGGAAGTCAAATCTTTGATCTTTTTCAGCTTTATTGAGGTATAACTGAGAAATAATGTTGTAAGATATTTAAAGTGTTCTCAAACCCTACGTACTGACATGTTACTCCCTTGATACCTCAGAGTCTTTCTGTATGTGTGATGCATTTGGAGAGTAACGGTCCTATCTATGTGTTATGATTTTCTGGTCCTAATTTGTTCAGCTCGTTGTAGTTTCTCTAACTGTTGCACAGCTGGTATTAACCTCATAGAATACTCTGCAAGTCAGCCTTTGGAGTTTCTCATTGAGTGCTTTTTGTTAAGAAACGATTAAAAATATTAATTTTTAATTGAGTGAGTAATATATAAATACAGTCTCATTTTTAAAACTTCAAATGTTGTAGATAATGCTTTAAGCCTCTGAACCACCCACCTTCTTTTCTAGCCACTTCCCAAGAGGTTCCCCATTTGGTGACTTATCTTATGTATTTACATACATATATACATGTACCTAAAGAAATCTAAAATAGTATCATAAATGGCATCATGCAATGCACACTTTTCAGTATATCCCCTCATGTTGTTTCAGTTTATCAGTATTATAAATGACTGTGCAGCGAAGGTTCTTATACATACAAGTGCAAAGACAGGTGGCGGGAAGTAGAATTGCTGCACCTTGGAACCTATACATATTTAATTTTAATAGGTAATATTAGAGCAAAGTGGTTAAGAGCATGGACCCTGGAACCAGACTACCCAGGTTGAAGTCCCTGCTTTCCTACTTATTAACTGTGTGATTTGGGACTGGTTGACCACTGCAAATTGGGG
>NW_017732319.1:280530-313534 GCF_001890085.2 Hipposideros armiger
GGGCACAGGGAGTGAAGAGTAATTTAAAATGAGCAGGCTGCTTTAGATTTTTCATAACACCTGCATTGCATCTTATTTTAGAAGCAATTGACACTCTTGGCCTGGTTTTTGCTTTGGCAATTTGGAGTGATTAAAACATTTTGCATTTCTCAAGTGCTTCTGTGTTCAGATGCGCCAAATAGGGATTGGGTACAAATCTTCTTCAGTATGGGGTTGTTTTTTTTTTTGAGGCACTTTTAATTACTAATCACCTAATAAAGTAGCTAAGATTTGAAGCTCCCAGTGTCCTAGTTTGAATTCACAGCAGAACAAATTTAGAAGCCTCCCTGGCAAACTCCACCACATTGGCTTGGTAGATTTTGCCTCTTCATTCCTTATTTTTAACAAGAGGGTCCTCTCCTCTGTGTTTGTTATTTTTCCTCCCATGGTCAGGCTGAAAGGAAATCAGCTTAAAACTAATCCTCTTTCAAATGAAAATATCCTGGGATGGGGACTAGTGGGATGAGATGAAGTAGGGAGATGATTTTGGAAAGGCGAAGGGTGGGTTTGGAAATGTAGCTTGGCCATAGGAGCCTGGAACAGAAGAATTGATCTGTACAAAAGAAAAATATGGGAATTCCCAAGAGCCTTCTTACACAAAGTATCGTCCTCTGACCAGCAGCATGGGCAACATCCGGGAGCTTGTTAGAAATGTGCCATCTTGGGCCCAGACGGCTTGAATCAGAATCTACATTGTAGCAAGATCCCCAGATGGTTCACATGCACGTTGAGGCTGGAGAGGAACGCCTTAGAACAGCCGGATGGAAAGGGTTCAGACTAAAGCCAGAGGGAGAAAAGGTTGCTGGGAAGGAAGTGGCGTGGACTCAGTAGTGGGGAAGCCAGTGAAAACTCAACAGTGGTGAGTGGGCCAATGGACTTTGAGGGATAAAATTGTCTAATGTCCAATCTTTGTTGTTGCTTTCCTGAAATTTTAATCTCTCATCTGTGTCACCCCCGACCCTTTAATAAAATTTGTTCTATATATCATAATAGCTTGTGGAGGTGTCTGCTGTCTGCTTTTACACAGACAGCATGTGATTTGCATGTGTGTGTAAACCCCAGGACTATTTGAGTCTAGGTGCGAATGAGACAAGTTCGGTAGGGCAAGGTGGTTCGGGACCTGAACTGATCTATTGGAATTGGGAATATGGGATAAGAGACAACCCCGGAGATGTTGATACAATGAGAATGTTTTAGAATTTATTAATATATTTTCCCCTCTCACATTTGACTCTTGCGACCTTATATTCGACCAGAAGAAACCTTTGCCTCAAGGAATGTTGGTATTTTTAAAGCCACAAAGCAATCAGAGGGAGTCAATGTGCAACCTGTGACTGTCTTGGAGACTATAAAGATCTCCCCTTGACACGTCAAGACTCAAGCCTTTCTGGCTGTGATTGTAGTTGTTTATTCTAAACTCTGGTGTTGAGAAGATCCAGACTATGGATATAGGGAATAAATACTATATGACAAGAAGTGGACACGAAAGTCTTCTGCAGGGGGCAGAAGGGGGAAGTTTAGGAGGTGAGGAACCTGCTCCCCACCCCCAGGAAACCAGTTCCTCTATTCCATGGGCTTTGGCTTCTGGGTCCTGAGAAATAAGAAACCCCATATACCGTAGTTTCAGGGAAAAGTCAAATGCAGAGAGGTCTTCTACCCACTTCTTGTTTGTAACTCTGGAAGACACTCGGCAGAGATGCCTGATGTCACCATGTGGTGACCACAGTAGGATGAAATGGCATTGTAGAACACAGAATGAAGACTTGATGCATTTTCCCCCTAACACCTACCATCCTGTTCTCATAGCCTATGGATAGTGAGGAAAGGACCAGGCTCGACCTCTGTGCTCAGTAAAAATATCGTATACATCTGACAGGGACTCTCTGGCAAGCTCTGGCCAAAACAACCCTGTGGCCAAGGGCTTCAAGGAGGATTGGCCAAACCTATAAATTGGAGTCATAGAGTTCAGAAGAGCGGCTGAGCCTGCAAGAGCTGATGAGAACAGAATCAAGGGGAACCCAGGCCTTAACCACAGGTGACGCCATCTGTGGAGAGCAGTGTTGCACTGAGGACAGAGGCCTGCTCCCTAAATCCTGCGTGAGGTGAGTACTCCTCAGCCTTTCCTCAACCTTCAGTTCATCAAGGACCACAAGGAAGGATGACAGGACCAGCCCCTCCTCCCCTGCTGCCTGGAGGATGTGAACTTCCCTCTGCCGCCAGACACCTATAGAAAGGTGGAAGGGGTGGTGCAATTTCTTAAGAAAGAGAGAAGCACCCTTGATGGGGAATTTGACACTTGAATTGACAGAGTTCTTACTCAAAGGAGTGGAGGTAACTAAAAAGTATACTTTAATGTGAGGAGTGTTACTTTTAATTGGCATGTACATGTTTTCTTCCAAAATTGAGAAAAAGATAAGTTAATAGAAAATAAAGGAAGCTACACATTTGTAATCTGATTTATTGAGTTAAATCTCTTCCCTGCCCATTCACCCCAACACACACACACACACACACACACACACACACACACACACACACACGTTCCTGAGAATTTAAAGTATATAGGGGGTCTTTAGAGTTCCATAGTGTATGAAATTGGAGCAGTCAATCTATATCAGCAGTGAGATTTCAGCTGATATCTGGGTGACAGCAGGCATCAAGTATTTGAGCATTTTTTATGTGCCAGGCATTGTATTGGTACTCAGCATTTTATGTAAAATAACTTTTACAGAAAAAAGCCTGTGATTTAGGTGGTGGATTTCATTTTACAGAGTGGAAGCCAGCGGCTCAGAAAGGTTTGCTTACAAGTGAACTGCCAAATATAACATGGCTACTAAGTGACGACCCTGGGATTGCACAATAGAATATAGCATCTGCATGCACACTGAAAGATTTACAGCACCAGATCAGAAATGGGGTACTCCTAGCTCTTAATACCTGCATTTAGTNATAACATGGCTACTAAGTGACGACCCTGGGATTTTAACCCAGACTTAAGGCCAGAGTTTGTGTGCTTTCACATTCTATGTTTGATAGTCTCCCAAAATTTATGCTTGCATTTTTAAGACTCTTTGCAGCAGCGTGTATGTCCCTTCCCCATTCTCTCCTTCCACATCCTGTGTTTCTATTTTCCCTTGCTTTGCTTGCTCCTTTTATAATTGCTTGGTGGAGATTTCTCTCCCAGCACCAGCATGTCTGTTCTTTGCTGTCCTCTGTGCTTCCCTAGGCTGACTCCTGGGGTCTGACTGAGCCTTTCTCACTAGTCCTCAGTCATTGTCAGGGAGAGGCACATGGGTCCAGTGTCCATGCACATTACCCCCAGAGACACATAATGTGGCCTACCACCTCTGATTGTCACTGGGACCTTGGCCTCCCATTTACATTATGGAAATACGGCTGTGGTGACACTGTCATGGACCCACCCCCATGTTAGCTGATATTGACTTTGATCATACATGACACTTGGTACAGGTGTGTTCTAAATGCCGGGAGTTCCTGATCCCTCTGGACTATTGTTGCTTTTCCTTATGACGGTTGTGGACTGGCATGTTCTGCCATTGCGTGAAAGCTGTAGAACTTTCCCTCTTACTGTGTCACTCATTCTCTAAACATAATTTTCCCCACCCACTTCTCTTTTCTGGAAATTCATGTGGCATGAAAATCCGAGAATTCAATGATTTGAGTAAGATACTATGTACAGTTATTACAAAGCCTCCCTAAATATGAGACTTTGGAGAATTTGAAAATGATGCTTACTCAGCCTATAAAATATAAAGTTTTAAAAAAGAGTTGACCAATCAAAAGACAGGTTTGTTGTTGTTGTTGTTGTTGTTTATTCTCTCATAACATCTGTATTTTGGGAAAAGGTCTACAGAACTGCCTAGTACTACTTACTGCTTTATAGGGTAATACTGTTATCTGCATTCTAATTCTTCATGAGTTACCCTGATTTACTGTCTATTTTTCTCTCCGATTAGCAATGAATATCACAGCAGATGTCAGAAATGTGTATGAGTGCCTTGCTTTGCAAGAGGACATTGAGAGTAACATCACGGAACTGCCTGCAAACCCAGAGGATATATAGGACATGTAGAACAGATTGGCCATAGGACAGGGGAGAGTTGTGAAAACGAAAATACAGCAGTAGTTATACCCACTATGAATCAGTCAAGAGAGCCACGATGCATAAACGTTTTTCTACTCTTTGAATTGGCCATTCCACTTTGGGGGGGTCTTTCCTGAAGAAATAATGAAAAATACAGACAAAAATTGTACTGATTATATTGGATGGGGTTTATTAATTACTTTAATGCTTTAAAGACCTTGCCTATAAAACCATAAAAAACCTACTGCTTTACAGGGCAATACTTTGAGAACTTTTCTAGTTTCTTTAATGGTTATTAGACAATTCCAGTTGTCTGCTTTTTCTTGTGTCAGCTTTTGCACTTCATACTTCAATAATAGTCATTTCGTCAAATTCGTCACATTCCTTTATAGTTTAAGTCTCCTCCATATTTGTGATGATGGGATTTTGAAATGTTGAAAAGATTTTACCCTGAACCCTTATATACATACCACCAAGATTCTACCGCTAACATTTTACTGTACTTGCTTTATCATATTTCTGTCCACCAGTCTGTCTTTTTAAAATAAACTCCAAAGTAAATTGCAGACATGGTAATAAAATGGGGGAAAAAAGTAATCTCTTTGAGCAGCATGATAGTCTTGTATTATTAGTTGATGTATTGGAAGGTCATGGCAGGAAAGAGATGGCACGTCAAATTGGGCAATTGGAGGACTGTTCACAAAGATGGGAATGGTGCAGTGCCCAGGGACGGTGGGCACCAACACTCCCCTGGGGCCTGGAAGGGCAACAGAAGAGAGTGCTCACTAGAATGAGAGACAGAGCTGTGTGGAGGGGGTTGCCTGACAGGAGACATGCAGGGCAGAAGCTGGGGGAATAAATGCTAACCTCACCCTTCACTCTCCCTTCAGTCTCCTGCTGGGGTTCCCTGTTGGCCAAACCCAGGCAGAGGGCATGGTCAGCCTTCTGAGTGGACAGCAGTGATGGGTAGAGAGTGGGTCAGATGGGGAGAATGGAAGCTCCTCACAGCACAATTTTGAGTTCTTTATCTGGAAGCATTTGGACCATCTCAGTAGCATAAATTTTAGGCAGAACATAAACCTATTCCGCAATAACCTAGATTTTGAAAGCTTTGGAGTAGCTCAAGCGGATATATCCATGGTAAGTGCCCAGGAAATGTCACTTAAATTAATATCAAAGCTGTGAAAAGCTTAATTTAAGGCGATTGAAGCCTGAAAACCCATCAAGACAGTAGCAGAAAGGCTTCTGGGTGGTAGAGGAAACTGAGAGAAGGAGAGAACAAGAAAACAGCGTCGTTGATTGATTATGCTGTAGGCTTTTGTTTCCAGTGGATCTCCTGTCTCATTAGATGAAATAAATGGCAAGGCCAAATGACTGTTGATTACATGAAAGTGTGCTCTCAGCTGTGCACATCTGGCTTACTGCTCACTCACTCAGCCTGGCCTGCTGGCTGCACAGCAGAAAAAGCTTAATCAGAGGCACTGTTGTCTTTTCTCAAAAGAAGTGATCATAACCTTGTGGTTTCCTTTGGATTGGAAATCTTGATGCATCGCACAAGGCATGAATTCAAGGTGCCATCCAGGCATGGTGGGCAGTGAGGCAGGGCTGGAGGAGCTTCTGATCAATTAGTGAGTTATAATGGGGCACAAATGACATGTTTCTTGCAGGTGTCACTGGAAGGTGCTTTTATCTTAGGGTGATCCCCATGGATGCCCATATCATCACTGACTTCTGCTTTATCTTAATAGTGTGGGTCATGCCAAGGGCAAAGAAACAGCGAAGAGACCCCCGCTATAAACTGTAGCAGATGCTTCACATTTGTCTCAGTCGTTCAACACCACACCTCTTGGTCTATATTTGGGAAATCTCCATCTTAGGAGCTTCGGGAAGAGACACAAATCTCCCTCCTCCCATGAAGTCTCTGTAAATTGGCTAGGGTGGTATTGGAGTTTGACTCAAAAGCTAGTGAAATGAGACACAGGGGACAAGGAATTCTTTTGCTCTGGGAGCTGTTGCCTTGGGATCACTATCTCTTCACCAGAATCAGTTGAAAAGGAAGGTGTTAGTCACATTTCCTGGCTGCTTAGCCTTGAGGTTGGTTTTCAAGCCTCCCTAAAGACCCTATGAACCACCTCAGATCCTTGTAGTGTAGATCTTTTTCTTTCTTTCTCCTTCCGTTCCTCCCGTCCTCTCCCTGTCTTTTACTCTCTCCCTTTCCCTCTTTCTTTCTTTCCTTGCAATTAAGAATCCTGACTGATGAATCTATGTTTCAGATATTATTGCACACCAATATATACGTGTGCGCAGACTGTGGACAGAATTCCTGAAGGAGCCTCTTAAATGACTAACAGAAAATTAAAAATGTTCTACTCTGTTAATAATCAAATAAGTATGAACTAAACTAAAATACAATTTTTCAATTATCATAATTCCTTAGGTTTTTAAAAATGATAATACCCAGTGTTGTTGAGGATGTGGGGGAGGGACGCTCTAAACCACTAATGGTGGATGGTGGAAACAGGATCTATTGAATATGTAAACCTTATGTATAGAGAAGGTTGTGTCTCACTGTGTTATTTATAATAGTGAAAATGTGAAAACAGCCTACATGTAAAACAATAGGAAAGTGATTACATAAATTATGTTCATACAATGCAAGTGTTCAGTCATTAACAATGTGATTTTCAAGAAATAGTTAATGACATTAATCATAAAATAATGTGGTTGAAAAAGAGGGATACCTAGTTGTAAGGGTAATATTCCATTTCTGTTAAAATTATGAAAAAAAATCATATATTATCATATGTATGAAATTACCAGGAAAAAAATTCACTAAAATATACATACTGTTTATCTCTGGATTATGAGCGGTTTTGATTTCCTTCTTTATTCTTGTTGGCATATTCCAAGTAATCTTCTTTGATTAAGTAAAATTATTTTTTTTACATCCATGGCCATGATTTTTCTGCCTTACAACTTGTCTAATAGCCTATCTGCTGCAGTTAACATCTGTTTTCTCTCTTTATTTGAATTTTTCAGTACCCTCTTGAAATAGTGGATTTTTAAAAACAATTGGATCTCTAAGATGAATGTGTAATCTCCATTTTTCTGTGCTGGCTTTAATACTCATTGTACCTACGTGGACAAACCCCAGTATGTGGGGTTTGAGTGAAGTCCTATTGTTTTGGCATTTTAACGCTAGATTAACAGTAGCTTTGAATTCAGTCTCTGCTGATCCATGATTCTCTTTCCAGTTCTGCCCAAGTTAGGAAATAACCAGATTTATTTTCTGACTACACAGGGCCAGCAATGCTTTCAGTTATACCTAATCATATACTCGTATGCCCAGAATTGTGGAGAAAATAAATCATTAAGACCATTAGTGTCTGGGACGAGTAATACTAGTTATGACTAATGATGAAATAAATGGAATTTGCTTCTTTATTGGAGAAGAGACAGAGAGGTAAAGGGCATAGATATATAAAACTGGTATCAGACAAAACTGACCCTGAATTAAAATAGTGGCGATGATCAAAACCAAACACGGGTGGGCAACTGGGCTGAGGGCATAGCCATGGGAGGAAGATGAGATGGAAGCCTTAGGATACCAGTGTCCAGAAGAGGAATGGTAGGGCACCACCTGTGAGGAGCCAGTGATGAGATGATATTATGCCTGAGAGAGAGCACCAGACCAAGTGAATTAGAGTCTGAGTGGCATGGAGTACATTGAATTTTCCAAAGATTGCCACAACAATGTGATCATCCCTCATGCTCTTCCTATAAAGGACTCTGAAATCTCTCCCTCCAAGAGGAGGGATCTGGGTATCTTGTGACTACCGTGAATATGATGCTTTATGACTTCTGAGGCTCAAACATGGAAGGAATTATAGTTTTTTTTTCTTTCTTCCTTCCTTCCTTCCTTCCTTCCTTCCTTCCTTCCTTCCTTCCTTCCTTCCTTCCTTNCTTTCTTTCTTTCTTTCTTTCTTTTTTTCTTTCTTTCGTCTTTCTTTCTGTCTGTCTTTCGGTGACATATGCTTCTGAAACTCAGTCATATTGTGAGAAACTCACAGAATCCATGAGCATATTTGAAATGGTTGCTTTACGCCAAGTTTGGGATGTTTGTTAGACAGCATAGTAACTGGAATAGAGAAGATGTGAACATAAATGGGTCAAAATCTGGGGATTTGGAGGAGAGAGAAGGCTGGATCCCAAAGGCTGGAACCAAGTTGCTAAAGAAGGCTAAAAACAAAGCCAGTCATCTGAAGTAAAAATGACATTTAGCTAGTAGAAACTCCATACTGCACTGTCACTAAAAGCACAGGAGAAAATCTACAACACTTCCAAACATCAAGAAAGGCTATCCTAGTTCTAGAAGAGTTTTCACACACTTTAAATCTCATGGAGCTGAATTGAGAATCTCAACAGGCAGGCTGCCATCTGAAGCCATTCAGCAGCGTGAAAGAAGTAAGGAAACACTTTCTCACTTGCTTCCTAGGGTCTGAACCAGGCAGAAAACTGAACATCTTTTTACTGTGTCGATATTAGTTCATAAAGCTGCCAGTTTATTCTATCTTTACCATGCCGTCTATAAGTGTTCTTAGTAAATTCTAATCTGACTCATCATCTTTATTCACCTCCTGAATAAGGCCAAGTCCTTACCTCCTCTCTTAACTACGTCTATTCGGAGATCTTCCTCCCTGTCAACAGGCAAAAAATGGGGATAATAAGGAAAAGCAGGCTGTGCTGGGGAAACACGAGTGATACAATGGGTTTTTAGAGAAAGAATTCTGACAACAAAGCTGGTAACTAAAGGGTAAAAGAAGAACTTGAGTAGCTGGACATTGGTGTGTGTGTGGGGTGGGGTGGGGTGGGGTTGAGGATTTCTGTTAATTTATTCCATAAATAGTGTTAAAAGTCTAGGCAGTAAGGAAAGAACACAACCACTCATTCCCGAGGATCTGTGTTAAAGAAAGCCTTTTAGATCCTGGAAATTACACTAAGTGTCCTTGAAGAATATATATTCGTACTAAGTGCCAAGCACCTCTAAGTGATTTACATGCATTAATTCATAATAGCTCCATGAGTGAAGTACCTTATTTTCCCCATTTTGCATATAGGAAATAGGCACAGAAAGGTTAAGTGCCTTGCCCCCAAAATTGCACAGCTTGTAAAAATTAGAATTCAGACAGTCTGGCTATAATCCTTGTGCTATTGGCCTCTATGCCAGTAGGCTTCAAGTGCCTAATTTAATTCCAGTTAACTTCCTAGAACTGAGAAAAGAATCAGGGATAAACCGAAAAGGTTTATCCCATTTCATAAAAAAATAATGGAGAAAGACTCAGTTCTCAACTCACTGTGGCTAAATTTTTTGTCATAAAGGAAACATACAAAGCCTGCAAACATCCGGGAATTTTTTTTAAATTAAAATTTATTGGGGTGACAATGGTTAGTAAAATTACATAGGTTTCAACTGTACAATTCTGTAATGCATCATCTATGTATCACACTGTGTGTTCACCACCCAGAGTCAGTTCTCCTTCCCTCACCATATATTTGACCCCCATTACCCTCATCTACCACCCACCTCCCCTCTTCCCCTCTGGTAACCACTAAACTATTGTCTGTGTCTATGAGTTTTTGTTTCTTCATTTGTTTGTCTTGTTCCTTTATTGTTTTCAGTTTTATATCCCACATACCAGTGAAATCATATGGTTTTTTACTTTTTCTGACTTATTTCGCTTAGCATAATAGTCTAAAGGTCCATCCACGTTGTCGCAAATGGCACTATTTCATCTTTTCTTATGGCAGAGTAATATTTCATTGTGTATATATGTATCACACCTTCTTTATCCAATCATCTATCGAAGGACACTTTGGTTGTTTCCATGTCTTGGCCACTGTAAATTAAGCTGCAATGAACATTGGAGCACATGTATCTTTCTGGATAAATGTTTTCAGATTTTGGGGGGCATATACCCAGGAGAGAGATTTCTGGGTTATATGGTAATTCTATTCTTAGTTTTTTGAGGAAACTCACACTGCCTTCCATAGCAGCCACACCAATCTGTATCTCCACCAACAGTGTACGCGGGTTCCTTTTTCTCCACAGCCTCTCCAACACTTTCTATTTGTCTTTGTTGATGACAGCCTTTCTAACAGGTATGAGGTGATATCTCTTCGTGGTTTTTATTTGCATTTTTTCTGATGATTAGTGATGCTGAGCATCTTTTCATATGTCTATTGACCATCTGTATGTCCTCTTTGGATAAATGTCTATTCAGGTCCTTTGCCCATTTTTTAATTGGATTGTTTGTTTTTCTGTTGTCGAGTTGTATGATTTCCTTATATATTTTGGATATTAACCCTTTATTGGAGGCGTTATTTGCAAATATTTTCTCCCATTTGGTTGGTTGCCTCTTTATTTTATTGATGGTTTCTTTTGCTGTGAAGAAGTTTTTAGTTTGATATAGTTCCATTCATTTATTTTCGCTTTTACTTCCCTTGCCTTTGAGGTCAAATTCATAAAATTCTCCTTGAACTCAAGGTCCATAAGTTTAGTACCTATGTTTTCTTCTATGCAGTTTATTGTTTCAGGTCATATGTTTAGGTCCTTGATCCATTTAGAGTTAATTGTGACAGCAGTCTAGCTTCATTCTTTTGTACGTAGCTTTCCAATTCTCCCAGCACCATTTATTGAAGAGGCTTTCTTTTCTCTGTTGTATATTTTTGGCTCCTTTCTCAAAAATTATCTGTCCATATTTATGTGGGTTTATTTCTGTGTTTTCAATTCTGTTCCATTGGTCTGCGTGTCTGTTTTTCTGCCAGTCCTGTGCTCTTTTGATCATTATTGCTCTGTAGTTCAAACTGAAGTCAGGGAGTGTGATCCCTCCAGCCTTGTTCTTTTTTCTTAGGATTGCTTTGGCTATCCGGGGTCTTTTGTGGTTCCATGCAAATCTGATGATTTTTTGTTTCAGGAATTTTTAAAATATCTTAAAGGGAACCAAAATGAAGCTAGTGTCCATTTTTTGCCACATTTTATACCAGAGGAAACGGAATAATATCTTCATAGTCTTTGAGCAAGAAGAATATAGGCCAACAATTTCATGCCCAATCAAGTTGCTTTCATCAATCATTTGTTCATTTATTCCTTTATTCATTCAATCAGCACACTTATTAAGCACCTATTATGCTAAAGGAAATACCTGGCAATAGCAGAAAAAATTCTTAGACATATTTTTACTGCCTTGGACTTAAGTTCCACCTTGGTGCCTCTTAACTGCTTTGGGTTCCTAAAGGTATGGCATGTTTGTCATGAAGAAGTTAAGTAGATTAATGGAATTGTGTTAACAGTTAACTTTAGTTTTCAAAAGATTTAACTATAGTTAAGTAGATGGGCAATGTTAACTTTAGAAGGCAGAACTTCATGGCAAAGAGCAAAAACTCTGATGTCAGAGAATCCTGGGGTTGAGTCCTGCATCTTCTGCTTGGAGGTAACCTCAGGTAAGATATTTATCTCTTGTTAAGCCTCAGTTTCCTCGTTGTGAAATGGAGTTAATAATATGGCATAGGTTGTTGTGAAGATTAAGTGGGTAATATATATAAATGGTTGAGCATGGTAACTGGCATAGAACTAATATTCAACATACATTAAGGATGGTGGTGGTGGTTATGATGATGTTATAGTCATATATAGTGAGGAGTCAGTATTTTAAATCAACTTGCTAAAGCTTTTCAGCAAGTCTTAAATCCAGTGAAAATATATAAATGGGATCAAAACATTGAAAGAGTCTATTTTTTTCCTCTGGTAGATGTTTCCCCAAATCATCTTTTTATCTCACCTGATATTGAAATGTGGTATGAAGGAACTAGTAACGAAACTGATTTATTATGAAATAATGAAGGTATAAACTGGGAATAGCAGATGTGATTGGACTCACAGCTCATAGTAACTGCACTTTTCCAAGAGTGTAGACTTGTGTCATTTACAGAATATGATTTAGTGTCATCTGGGAGCCATTCTGAAGAACTTCAAAAGAGAAAGAGGAAGGTGGTGGCAATGTGGTTATACATATAGGTTTTGCAATTAAAAACCAAAAATGGGAGAAAAAGTGATTATATTTTCCATGTTTTGTCTTGTTCTATACTCCCAAGGTTGAAATCAGACAACTGGTATGGAGTGTCTACTCTGCCAGGCCTCATGAGGGACTCTGGTGGAGAAGAGCTATGCGATGGATGTGGACATTGCAGCATAGTTCCCGAGAGCTTAGGAAGCTGAGTTGACAGCCTCAACTCAAATACCCATTCTGTTCTTTCAAAGATCTATGACCTTCAATTCATTATCCTCTCTGAATCTCCATTGACTTATCTGTTAAAAGGGGATGATAATATACCTAAAACAATGACTGTTGTGAATATTTATGAGATCATATCTAGTAAAACTATATGCCTGACATATAGTAAACAGTAATAACATGTTAATATATATATATATATATATATATATATATATATATATATATATTTTACAATATCCACTTCAAGGAATTCCAGTTTGACGGATACAATGGATGTAAAATAAGTAATGAGAACATGGCATATATGGAACATACAGATATTCTTGGGATCATTTATAGGGGAAAGAGTTGCTTTTATAGGTTTGACAGACTCAAGGAAAATGTCATAGAGACCTTAGAGGGTGAGGAGACATTCGTATATTCTGTAACTAGAACACAGGTTGGGGCCAAGATAGGGGATGGGAATGGGGATGTATGTGTGTAGAAGTGATATCCGAAGATACAGAAATGAAGGGAAAAAAATTTCCTTTGAATGAATTTCCCCTCTATGTCTTTATATTGCTTCCTTACCACTCCCCTTCCCATGCTTCCATGTCTCTCTATTGCTTTATTCAAGGGACATTCATCTGTGTGTGTGCTAAGGCCATACTCCAGATCAGGTCAGGCAGGGAGAATCCGTGCTATTTGTAAAGAAAAGGCTTCATGGCCAAAAAGCCCCCTTATCCTCCATTAACAATACAGGGCTAGGGAAACCAGGACAGGGAGTCACATTGGTGACTCGGGGATAAAAGGGACAAGGTCCTCACAGTGTGCTAGACAGATACAGCGAATGCTGTACATACCACATATCATTTAATCTTCACAGTAATCCTGCAAGGGAGGTCTCATTATCCCTGTTCCGCGCAGGAGAAAACTGAGGCTCAGAGTGATCAAAAAGCTGGATCTAGTGCAAAATTTCAAACTGCAGTTTAGAAATGGTGTGCTTATCCAGATAACCTGCTGACTAGTAAGGGAGCAAATAACATCTTCCATCATAGTCATTATCAACACGCATTACTTCATTTTTTTAAAAAAAGTACCTACAATGTGTTGAACTGATAATAAATACCCACACGTTCCATGTAAACGTTCTTTTCTGTGTGCACCATAACTCTTTGCCCTCTTTATTTGAGTAATGTACCCTGAGGTGTGTAAATTAAAGATGACAACTCCTATAATACATGTGGGGCAGGGATGGATGGATTTGATAAAACAGAAGCATGCATCATTCAAAGAGCAAGCCCTGTCCTGGTCAGTTTTTGTATAAATAATTTGCAGATTTTCTGGATTCGGTGAGCAAATCTCCCACCCATCTACCCCCCCTACCAGAAATCTCTCAGAGTCCTGTTGGGCATGGTGTAGAATGGGGTGGTAGAAATAAGATTTGTTTTTCTCTAAATCTAATTACTGTCATTCCACTGTTTTCTACTATGTTTTATGATTAATATTATTGGGCTTTACTTATTGTTACTAACAGGCAGATTGAGATGCAGAGATAGTTAAAGGCACTCCAAGGTATCATTGCATATTGGTGGGAAGGGTGAGATTAGGACTCAAATCAACCATGCAGGACTCAGCTCATTGAGTCCTCTACCCCTACCACTACCCCTAAGCCTACCCCTATCTGTGTCCCTCTCCCTGTCCCTGTCCCCATCCCCACCCCTATCTCTAGATCTCTCAATCTCCCTCTAGGCTTCTCTAACACCAGCAGAATTTATTTTTTCCTCCCAGTGGGGCAGGAAATCACCTTCAGCTTTATATCCTGATGTCCCCTTTTCATGGTTTATAGCTGACTCTGTAGGTGATTCTCAGAAAAGCTGATACTGAGGACTGTCTGCTGACAACACTCTCAGCTGCTGGGTCAACTCCTTCCATGAAGGGGGATCTGGGCTGCTATATGTCTGTGTTCATTTCAGTGACTATTACTTCTGTGTTTGCTTAGTGGTGTACTTTTGCCTTTTTTTTTTATGTACACCTAAATACGCTATGTTCTTTTTCTATGCAGAGGTTGCTTTGCCTTGTGGAGTGAAAGGAGGGGCAGTTTATATTCCTTAGTCACTTCTTCATGGGAAACGGAACCAAAAATTGATTTCCTGTACTCTCTGCTCCCCAGCAGAGAAGCATGAAGCCCTGTGCAGAACCGTTTTTCTCTCACTGCAGTAGCTCAGTGGTTCCTTTCTAGCCTTTCCAAGCTCAGTGTGATGAAGGTACTTCATTTGTTTCAGGAACCCAAAGGGCAGCATTTCAACTCTTTAGGAGGTGATGATGGGTTGGGGGAGAACTCTGTTCAGAAACAGAGTGCGGATGAAGGCAGGAGGGAAACAGAAAAGGTTGGAAGGAAGCTACCCCAATCCTTGAGAAGTTTCCCCGAGGGGATAATGCAGCAGGTGGCCCCATATCCAGGTAAATGGTCACACCTAAAGACCCCTCTGAGGTAGTGCGAATGCCTATTTATGTCATTATTTCTGGAAAAACAACTCCCAAGTGCATTTCCTGACAGGGTCAGGTCATTAACAAACTAGAATTTGTGTTCTCGGAGCCCACTCTGGGGAGGCTGGGGACATTCAACTGGCATGATGCAAAAAGCTAGACAATAAACACTCTAAAGGACTTCTTAAAGGGTCGCCAAGGACTCAGGGTGGTGTCTGAATGTGTTCAAGAACCATACCATCTGAGGCTGGCAACTGAAATGCAAATAAATATTTGTATTGCGGCTTCAATGGTCCTTTAATTAGAATTCTAGAGTTAGCCAGCTCGATATACCACTCACTCAGCTGAGCAGAAATTTAAATGAAACTGTAGAATTAAAATCCTGTTGATAAGTATTTTGACTGACTGTTTCCTACTGTGACCGGCATTTAGCCAACATATTTGTTAACTGAGCCGTGATTTGTTCTTTTGGATTCCAACTCACTGGTTCTGTGTCACTCTTTGGCTGCTGACAGGGCTAACTGCAGAGGAAATTGAAATAAAAATGAATAATGATCCAAACGACTAATGGAATAAAATTGGAAGCCAATTGAGAAAATTATAGGGGAGAAAATCAGCAGAACTGGGAGTAGAAGAGATAAGGCTGATTATGCTAACTCCTTCCTAAAAATGTTGATGTTCTCCCTGCCAGATGTGGCTTCTCCTTCGCTAAGCCTCAGCAAGCTCCCCTGGTGCCAGATGGATTTGTGTGTGTACACGATTGTTTCCTCCTGACTATACATTAAGGTCCTGGAGGTTAAGTCCACCTTCTCCATCTTCTGCTACCTCGTGTAGTGCTTCACACAAGCTAGGTCATTGAACTGTAAAATAATAGAGCTAAAGGGAACTCTGAAGTGACATAAGCCAATTCCTTCTGCAGCAGGTAAGAGACCTGAGGACTGGGATGTTTTAATAATCTGCCTGTGGTTACCTGGTTAGTGGCAACAAAGCAACTAAACACCAGGTCTCCTCATTCTCAAGGTACAGTATTTGTCTGATGATAATGTTATATGTTTACATACGATGTTACAACTAAGCATGCTCTCATATGTGACAAATATATAAAGCACAAACTGAAAGTAACCTATAACTTCACCACTCAGAATAATCACTATCAATATTATATTAAATATATATAAATAAATATATAGATGTGTAAAGTAATATTTAATATATTGATATCTAAAATATATATAATGTGCAATCTGCATTTAAGTGTAAAAAAGTCAACATTTTATCAAATACATTAAATAGCATAAATTAAATAAAATATACATATATTTATACATAATGTATAGGTGTAATTTTGTGCCCTGATTTTTTTTTTTAAGATTTTATTGGGGAATTGGGGGAGGGGAACAGCCTTGGGGAATCGGGGAAGGGGAACAGACAAATTGCTGTCCTTTTGTTCTTCAGTCTAGTTGTGGAGGACGTCACTTCACTGGCCCTCATGTGGGATCTGAACTGGGGCCCTGCTGCTCAGAGCTGGCATCCCAAGCCAACTCCTAACCAACATGCCAGCCCTGTACCCTGATTTTTAAAATTCATTTTATATTATGAGCATCTTCCCATGGTGTTATATTATTGGGTTGTCGGAAAAGTCATGACGTATTTTTTCTATGTTTTTCATTGCAAAACTACTTCATGACTTTTCTGACAACCCAATATTTACACAAATATAATGTTGAAAGACTACTTTAAATATTTCATTATGTGGACTTAACACAACTTTTTAACTCATCTTCTACAGTGTAGATTTAGAAATTTTTCAAAATTTTCACCATTATAATGCAAATATTTTTCTTTCCAAAATGTCTTTCACCATTAAAATGTAAATATATGGAGATCATCTTTGCACATTATTTTTGTCCACACTTTACATTTCCTCACAAAGGTAATTTCTAAAGCCAAGCAATGAATTTTAAGGCTTTTGATACATACTACAAGATTGCTTTCTATGAAATTTGTACCAATATATCCCATTACCATTATTTGACTCCCTGGAATAAGGTGTTAGGTTAAAATAGCTTTTTTTTTAAAGGCATTTTTATTATCTGAAAATAAAAATGTTTTCTTTATTTGGCCTGAGTAAACTCAAAATTTTGATATTTTAAATCAATGTAATTGGCATAAACCATATATATTTGCTAAATATATATGCATATATTTGTGCATATATATATATATATATACATATGCATATATACATATGCATGCATATAAAACATACATACAGAACTTTAGAATTACAGAAAATATTGAAGTACAATTTCATAATAATGACTTGTCCCTTGAGTTTTCTTTTTTACTGTTCTATGAAATTCTTATATTGTTTTTCTCTAATCAAAATTTCTTTTTTATTAAAAGGCTTTGAGAAATCCTATAATGTTCATCAACATAATTATTATAATTTTAATCTAAAATTTTAATGCTGTTTCTCTAATTTACCATTGACTCTTTAAAGTTTGTAGGAGTTGTTTTTATATCATATTATTGGGTTGTCGGAAAAGCCATGATGTATTTTTCTATGTGTTTCATTGCAAAAATGCATCATGACTTTTCCGACAACCCAATATATCACCTACATAAATAAGCTTGTTAAATGCCTTACAATACCTTGTTTATTTCTTAGTGGTCCCTGTGAGGTGAATCACTCATGATAGTTGAATTTTCTCTATCCTCTATTGAGATATCTTGGGTATTCTAATAAGACTAGTGCTTCCAAGCATTAATATCAACTGCACCATAATCTTGTCATTTGTAATTTTTTCTAGCATATGTTTTATATGAAATCCTTAAAATATCTATGACCTAGAGCAGTGGTTCTCAACCTTTCACAGGGGTTGCCTAAGACCATCGGAAAACACATATTTTCGATGGTCTTAGGAACTGAGACACCGCTCTTCTATCCGTCTCCAGGCCCACATGCAGATATGCCCACATACAAGTATCTGGTGACCCCTGTGAAAGGGGTCGCGACCCACAGGTTGAGAACCGTTGACCTAGAGAGAGTCAATATGACTATCTGATAATTTTGCCAACATTTTTGAAAAACAAATATTAAGATTTAAAAGTTATATTTGATGTTTTTACTTTGAAATAATTTTAGACTAATGCAGAGATCTCAAATATAGCATAGAGACCAGAAAAACGCATATCTATAGAGACAGAAAGTAAGTAGCCTGGAGCTGGAGATTGGACAGGGAGTGACTGCAAATAAGCATGAGGTTTCTTTTGGGAGTGATAAAAATGTTCTAAAAATAGTGGTAATAGTTTTGCAACTCTATAAATTTACTAAAAACCATTCAATTGTATACTTAAAATGAGTGAATTGTATGGTATATATAAAGTACCTCAAAAAGTTCTTAAATATTGAATCATTATATTATACACCTGAAACTACTATAATGCTATATGTCAATTATACCTCAATTAAAAAGTATAGGATTATATTTCTTTTCGAAAAAACCTTTAAAAAATACATACAGAGTTACCCATGTACCCTTTACTTAGCTTTCCTCAAAGACAACATCATAGGTAAACAGCCTTTGTGCAATTATCAAGACCAGGAATTTGACACTGGTACAATAGTATTACCTAAATGACAGGTATCATTTGGATTTCATCAGTTTTCTTCATGCACTTTCCCCTTTGTTATTTTTTGGGGGTGGTGGTGCATAGTTTTATTAACCTTATTACATATGTAGATTTGTATAAACTCTGCCACAATTTGAATATAGAGCTGTTCCATCAGCTTCCACAGACACTCCATTGTGCTATCCCTTTATAGTTACTCTCTTTCCCATCCATAACCTCTGTGGCAACCACTAATCTCTTCTCTATCACTATAATTTTGTCATTTGGCCATTTTATATAAAGTGAAATCACATACTATGCAACCATTTGTGATTGACTTTATCCCTCAGGATAACACTGTTGAAAACCGTCCATGTTTTTGTGTATATCAATAGTCTGTCCCCTTTTAGTGCTGTATGGCATTTCACGGTATGACTATCTAACAGTTTATCTATTCATCTAGTGCAGGGGTCAGCAAACTTCTGAGATGGAAGAGCCGCCACGGGTCAGCAAACTGCGGCTCATAAACTGTGGCTCTGAAATAAAATTGAAAATGAAAATAAAATGATCATAGTTTCATTTACAGAATTTTTAAAGGATATTATTCACATAATGGTGATTATGCAAAAATATATTTATGGCTGTCGAATAATTTTTAAATTGTTGTGAGGAACAGGATTGGTTCTTCCAGGAGTTGGCAAACTTTTGAGACGAAATGTATCCAAAGAGCTGCATGTGGTTCTCGAGCTGCAGTTTGCCGACCCCTGATCTAGTGCAGAGCATTTAGTTGTTTCCAGTTTTAAGCTATCAACATTTATATATAGGTATTCATGTAAATATAAGTTTTCATCTCTCCACAGTAAACACTTAGGAGTGGGATTGCTCAGTTATATATTAAGTATCTGTTTATAAAAAACTACCAAACCGTTTCCCAGAATGATGGCACCATTTTACATTTCCACAAGCAATATGTGAGAGATCTAGTTGCTCTGCCATTTCATGAGCACCTGATAATGCCGGTATTTTGTTATTTTAGCCATTCTAATATGTCTGTAGTGATGTCTCATTGTGACACTAATTTGCATATCCCTAATGTATAGTGATGTTGAACATCTTTTCATTTGCTTATTTATCTTCTGTATATCTTTGGTGAAGTGTATATTCAAGTATTTTACCTATTTTTAAATTGGATTGCATAGTTACTTACTGTTGAGTTTAGAGAGTCCTTTATGTATTCTGATTACAAATCCTTCGTTGGACATTTGATTAGCAAATATCTTCTCCCAGTCTGTAGCTTGTCTTTCCATTCTCTTAACAGTGCCTTTAACAGAACAAAAGGTTTTATTTTGATAAAGCATAATGCATCAACTCTGTCTATTATGGATTGTGCTTTTGATGTCATTATAAGAACTATTTGCCCAACCCATGGTCACAAAGGGAAAAATTCTGTTTTTTCCTTTCCAGACTGTATTTCTTTTGCTTGCCCTATTGCACAAACTATAACATCCTTATGTTGGATAGGAGTGGTGAAAGTAGAATACTTGCCATATTCTTGGTCTTAAAAAGTATCCAGTCTGTCACATTGAATATGATGTGAGTTGTAGGTTGTTTTATGGATGCTTTTTATCATGTTGAGGACGTTCCCTTCTGTTTCCACTTTGCTGAGAGATTTTAGCATGAGTAGGTATTAAATTTGATCAAAGACCTTTTCTGCCTCAATCAATATGATCATATAGATTTTCTGTTTTAGACTATACAAATAGCTGACTACATTAATTTGTTTTTCAGTATTGAACCAACTTTGTATTCTGGAATAAACACCACTTGGTCATGATGTATTATTCCCTTTGCATATTTACTAATATTTTGTTGAGAATGTTTCTATCTAATGCTCCAGAGGGCTGTGGTTCTAATGCCAATTTCATTTTAAAGCCTTTGAAGTGCTGTTCTGGTCTGCCCCACTTGTGCAGTACCTAGAGGCAACCTGAAGCCTGGGTGATTTTTTTATACCATAATTCAGCTCTCACAGTGTTTGCTGCATTCATTATGGTCAGTTTCATGCATGGGCCACCTCAAGGTGAGCCTGGGATTTCATACACAGATTGAAAGATTCCCTTTCTCTAGCTCCCTGTCCTCCTCTTCTATCTAGCTGGGGGAGGAGGGAAGTAAAGAGATGTTGCCTCTGTTTACATTTGCTTAGTGAAGGGCTTGGACAGTCCTATAGAGTTCCACTTCTATGTATGTGCAGCAGCCATGTCAAGAGGTAGGGTAGGTCACCACCTCCTTCCTGGCATTTGCCCAGTGTAGGAAGGAGTTGATAGGGCGCCATTCCAAGACCATTGGATGCAGTCATTGGGGACAGGCAAAGAAAGGGACAATGCCTGAATGTCACATCTGTGCTGGTGGGGACTGCGAGAGGTACTGTTTCATTTGTGGTGTTAGTAGGACAGGACAGGTAATAGCGATCCATCTTCCAGGGCCTCCCTTTTCTCAGTCCTCTGGATAATGGGAGCAAGCTTCCTGGGATTTTATTTTTTTTACTGTACCCATTAGTGGCTATGAGTTTCAGGCATTTCTAGTCCCTCACCAAGATAAAGTTATAGTTGTTTTTCTATTACAATTTCTTCTTTTTACATTTTAACATCACATAATCATATTCCCTTCAGATTCATTTATTTTCTCACATTTAAATTATAGTCTATATTGAATTTATTTTTATTCTAGGTTGAGAAATGATGTAACTTGATTTTTTTCTTCCAAATAGTTAATTGTCTTAGCATCCTTGTTTATTTAGTGATCCTTTTTCTACTAACAGATATAATCATTGAATGAATAAGCCCTTTTTCCTTAAAAACAGAATTTCTTTGCCACCCACACCTTTAAGTCTAATGAACCCTCTTTTGCAATCTAAATAAGAAAATAAAATCTAACTTCTCTCATAAAAAGTGACACAAAAAGAATTTCCTTGTTTTTACTTTACTACCCTTCCCTCATCAATCTGCATCTAAAAGAATAAACAAGTAAAAAAGCCAAAGAGAAATAAGAAATAAGAAACATGATTTAAAAGTAGATAATTAAGTCTGGCTGTCCCGTGATACTAATAAAGGAAGAAAATACAGGAAGATAATAAAGGTTATTATAAAATCTGAAAAGGGAATTTCACTGCATTTTCTCCCTAGCTTTTGTCTTAAAAATACGTGAAACATATGAATATTTATTGTCATCTTATCTCTTCAAAATGTGGAATTAAAATTGGTGTTTCATAAAGAAGTAAAACAATTATATCTTTCTCGGTTAGCAGTTTTTTGTTTTTTTTTCCTGCTTACTTCTTTGAATTATTCAAATAATTTTAATTGGCCATTTTAGTAGCTATGTGAATTTAAAGACGTACATTAGCCCCCCAATTGCTCCTGCTTTTGTGCAGATGGGGAAAAATGGGCTCCAAATGCTAGTTTCCACTTGCTGGAATGTATGGGACTCTCACCGTGGCAGGAGGACTCATGGTGAAATCTGGGGTAAAGGAGAGCGTTGGAAATGTTGGACGTTCTTGATGACTCAGTGGTGACCTTTGCAAATTTCCCCAATCTGGATAAATTATTTTGAGCCAATTCACCCAATCAACTTTTATATCTTGATACTCTTGGCCAGCCCTCCTCAAGGACAGATGGCAATTTTAGCTGTAGAGCCTGAGACCATTCTTGCTCTCAAAGCAACCTCAATTGACCTATCATTTACTGTCACTCTCCATTCGGAACTGGCTGGGCTTGCTGTGTAAGACTATCCATAACAAGTCCCCCTCCCCCAAACTATAATGACATATTGATATAAATGTCAACTGCAACATATAAACCATAAACCCATTAAAGAGGACTTTGAAACGTTGACAGAGAGGACTCAAGGGTGGCTTGACCAGGGAGGGTTTTAGTCATTAAAATGAAAGGCCAAGAATCTTTTTTGGCCCACAGGGAAACTAACATTTTAAAGCACCTGCTTGGTGGTTTTCCATATTCTATCATCTAGCTGTCACATCAGCCTGCAAAATAGGTGCTATTTACCCCATTTCACAGGTGAGAGAAAATGAAATTTGGAGAGATGATGTCTCTAGCTCAAGGTTGCAGAGTCAGTAAGTGATGCAGTGATTTAAATCAAGATGCAGGACTCCAAACTCTACCCTAACACCCATAGGCTCTAGTGACATAAGAGATGCTTTTAGGGGAAATCTGGACACAGGGTTAAGTAATACGAGTCACACAGTGAGACAGTTATCCCTTTTATATTCTCTTTCTATTCTTCTGATGATATCGAAAAGAAAGTTTTGTATGGAATTATACAAAGGGTACCAAAAAATGTATACACATTTTAAGAAAGGGAAATTGTATTAAAATTGTAATACTCAATATATACCGATAACAAAAGATGAATACAGGTCACATTTGACTTCTGCGATTACTAGAGGTGCTCAAAGTCATTACTATCAATGTCCAGACACTTTTGATTATGCCAAACTACTACTTGAACACCGTTGACCAGTGTCCACTTGTATACATTTTTTTGGCACCCCAGTATATTTGCATATCTTTTTAATATTTTATCATCTCAATTTTCAACAAAGAGGAGAAAGACCTCAGACTCAAGTATTGGGTCAACAATGGTATCTAGCTAGAATTTAATATATTTTTTGTTTTCATGATATGTATTTTTATTTCTATTTATGGCAAGCAATACCCATTTTCGCTTGGTTGTTTAGATAGATATACTTAATTTTTTAATGTGTTTAATATAAAGGAAAAGTAACATCTAAATTCCAGAATTAAGTGTACATGAAAGATTAACATGTGGGAAGCACAGCTTTTGTTTTAGATATGATGCTATACATTCTTAGAACGATGTCAGTGCTTGAACAATATGATGTATAATCCCCTCCCCTGGGGCCCACACACTCACCCATGTGCCGTGGACCACTGAATTTGAGAAATACCAATGCCAGAACATGTAGAGAAAAGAAAAACTTATTGTTCTCAATTTTGAGTCATTTCTAACAATGTTATATACTAGATGAACTGCCTGGAAAAATTATAGATGTTTCTTCCATTAAAAGCCCCCTTTTACTTCCAGGTAAGACAATTTTTACTTGGAGTTCTACACAGAATTTAAACTTTGACCTATAGCAATGATTCTAACAGTGTCCTTCAATATATTTTAAAAATTTTCCATACTGACATTAACCTCAGTGGAGACCTTCATTCCGAGAAGCATCTAACTCAGGGTTTTCCATTTGTTCAACTTACTCAGTGCTGAACGCTGCACACTTGGGATTTCGGTGAACAGGATAGACGAGAATTTATGGAGCTTGGCTTGGTGGGCTGAGTTAGGGAGGAGATGCAGTAAATAATGTATTTAATTAATCAGTAAGTATATAGAAAAAATGTGATAAATGTATGTTATGAGGAGGATTTGGGAAGGCAGGAGGGTGTTGGGATTTGATTAGCGTGGTCTGAGCTGGCTTCTTTGAGAAGGTGACGTGTGATAAACAGTTGAGGGTGATAAGTAAGAGTAAGAAGAGGGAAGTACCAGCACCGTCCTGCACCACAGGAGTACGCCTGGAGTGTTCAAGGAACATCGAGGAAGTCTGAGCGGCAAGAGTGGAGGATGTAAAAAAGTAGAATGGTCAGAGGTGAAGTATTCAGAGGGAAATAGAGTAACAACAATCTATTAATATCTTATCTTTTCCAAGAGTCATGCTGCCAGCCAATTTGAGAATAAGCTGCAGAGGAACAACAGGTGCAAAGCAGGGACATCAGATAGAAGGGTATTATAGTTATACAGGTGAGAGCTGATGGTAACTTGGACTAGGGCAGAGGGGGAGAAAAGCAGACATATTCTGGGTTTGTTTTGAAGGTAGATGGGTTTTTTTGGTGAATTGGATGTAGCGTGTGAAAGAACTTGTCAATGAGAGGGCATCATAGGATGAAATACCTAGAAATGAATCACTGTAGCAAAGGTATAAATTCAGAGGAGGATATAATTTTTGGACAGCCATATTTTAATGGCATCTCCTAAGCTCTAAACACTTAGTTAATTCAAGAAAGGAGATCCATAGAATACTTGTTTTTTTGCCTGTATAGCTAAGTAAATGGTTATCACCACTTCTTGCCAGAATCTTCCATAGGTTAACCTTTGGAGGGTGTGTGTGTGTGTTTGTGTATGTGTGTATGTGTGTATTTGCATGCACATAGGATCTTGCTAATTTCCACCTCTAAAACTGTCACCTAGTGACTTGATTGAAATGTAAGACCACATTCTGCTGTAAACACTCCTGATGGCAGTGATGTTATGAAGTTATTGCAACAACAGATGACACATAAATCCAAGCAATTTCTCCCCATCCTCTTGTGAAGAGGTGTCACTTCTGATTTATTCTAGCTTAGAATCTTCAACATTTGTCAAGCAATGTTCCATTGTGCTCTTTACTGCTTAATTTGTTGTTTTTTGTAGTGTAGTACAGTATCATTTTATAGGATTGTGTAGTTAATGTTCTAGACATCTTTTCTTGTATTGCTGCCTCATTAGCTCCGTTTGGGATTCGAATATTAATTCTGGGCTTCTATAACTTTCCCCTTGTGCTGATGAGGTTGTATTGTGGATAAGAGGGAGTAACTGAACTGCATCAGTGAGATGTAAGTTTGGGTGATGCAACAGAAGCACACATTTCATTTGACAAATATTTACTAACTTCTGGCCATGTGCCAGGCACTGGCATCATAATGATGAAAAGATACTGTGCCTACCTCAAGGTACAGTATTCCAGGTGAATGAAGATAAAGCCTAGTCTGGAGCAATAACCTTGATAGCAGATGAGAGAGAAGGGATGGATTTCAAAAGTGTATCATCTTATAAAAATAAAGACATTTTTATAAGTTCTCAAATACACCATTTCTCAAGAAACATAACAGCAAACTTTTCAGCAAAAAGCATTCAAACATGTGATCCATATCACCAAAAGATTAATCAAAACAGGAGTTCAAGAATAAAATGTGTGAACTCAACAAGCCCCCTCCTTCGTATTCATCCACAAGAAAAAAAATCCACACAATGACTTATATAAGAATATTCATAGCAGCTTTATTTATCATTTAAAGCCCAAACTAGAGTAACCCAAATGTTTTCCAATGTGAGAATGAATAAACAAATTGTGCTATATTCATAGCACATAGGAACAACACTCAGCAATAAAAAGAACAAACTATAAATATATACAATAATGTGATTAAATCTTACATACTGTTTTTTTAAAGATTTTTTTTTTTTTGGGTAATTGGGGGGATGGGAACAGTACTAGGGAATTGTGGGAAGGGGAACAGACAAGTTGCTGTCGTTTTGTTCTTCAGTCTAGTTGTGGAGGACGTTGCTTCACTGGCCCAAGTTGGCACCATCATTGCGCTCTTCCCAGGCGAGGCAGATCAGTCGCTGGCTCTGGACGGCTGCTCACTGCGGCTGCTGGCCGCTCACACTGGCTGCCGGCTACACACGGTAGCCCATGGCAACCCACTGCCACAGGGGCTGCAGCCTACGCCATCACCGGCGACCCACGGCAGCCCAGCTCCAAGTTGAGCTGTTGTTCAGCATCTTAGCTGTGGAGGGCAGTGTTCACTGGCCCTCATATGTGGGATCCGAACCGGGGCCCTCTGGCATCCCAAGCGAGTTCTTAACCATCGCGCCACTCGGCCGGCCCTTACATACTTTTTTTGATTGAACAAGCCAAATATAAAAATATACATCCTGGATGATTCCATTTTCATGAACCAAAAATCAGCAAATCTAAGCTGGAGTGATAAAGGTCAGTTTAGGTAGAAGTTTGCTTAGATTATGAAAATGTTCTATATCTTGATTATGGTATTGGTTAAATTAGTATATACACTTGCCAAAAACTCATTGAACTGCATTCTTAAAATCTGTGCATTTTATTGCTGATAAATGGTACCTCAGTAAAAAAGAGTAGTGGGGGGAAATAAAATTTGAAGATCAAGCCATCAGAAAATTACAAGAGGCAAATTTAGGCTGAGCATTCCAATGTTATATTGGTTTGTCCTAGACTTATAAGGATACTAGCACTGTGTATATGGCTTACTATTTATATTGGGCTATTTTTAATTGTTGCTTCTACTTCTTTCTCCCTCGTTGAAATATGAGCTCATTAGCCTCTAATTCATCTTAGTGAAGAGCTTAAAGCATATCACAAAGTATTTTCTCAGAATCTATCATGTTCTCCGCCTAGGAAAACCAAACATGCATGGTACCTGTGATAACCATCTAGCTTCTGCGAGGTTTGCTTTAGAACCACTGTGTACTTATTTCCTATCCCAATTGGATCAGCTCCACATTCAACCATCTTGTTTTAATAACTTCCCATTTGTTTCTCCTACAAAGCCAACTTGAAGAGCCACCATTTTCCTACATTGTAGTCCCAACTCAGCAATCTTCCTGAAGATATTATGAAATAAGACTAAAGACCGAAATTAAATACTCTAAAACATGATGGTGGTTGTGGTAAACATGAGAATTCACTAATGGATTTCATTCACTCTATTTTGATTTTTTTTTGAGTTTATGACTATTGTGTTTACATCATAAAATGTTTATGTCTTGCTGTGCTACCAGTTGTATCTTATTTGTCCATTGCTGCTGCTTTCTACAAATTCAAATGAAATTAGGTTAGAGGCTGCTACTGTACATGAGCCCATGAGACTGTCACAGCAGCCATGGAATACTTTGTCTACTTGCTTTATTGCATCTTGTTTCGCCCTTGAGTATATGTGCTTTAAAGTCATGTGTGTAGTGAAGCAGATCTCCATTACTGGCATAGCTAAGAAGTTTTGAATGCAAATTTTACAATGCAAAGTCTTATTTCTTCCTAGAACACATTTCAGGTAATTTAAAGTCTGTGGTTGAGCACAGGAGCATTTGGGAACCAGGCTGACAAGGCTTGGTGGTGGTTTTTTTCTGAAGTAGTCATCCTGACACATTTTCTTTTCTTTTCCCAAATACATGTCTCTGACACTAACATTTGAGATGCATCTTTTTTTTAATCCCAGAAGAGAATTCCTCAAGATAATTCAAATTCTACATTTTTAAAGTGAAATAGAACACATATTCTAACTTCCAGTTACATGGAACAATCTTCAAAGAATAGTGACGATCCAGAATTAACTGTAAGAAAGAAAAATTCAAGATGTTTATGGAGAAACAGAGTTTATTGGAGTTTGGTGACTAACGAAAAGACACCCAGACAGAAGTCCTGATGTGATAGAGTGTGCAGTGCATCTGCTTGTTTACATTTGCTAGGTAGGAATGACTGTTAAGAGTTTAATGGATGGCCCTGCTGAATGCAAACAGTGTTTAGGAAATGGTTTAGGGAGGGATGTTAGCTTAAAGAACAAGTGGCATAAATTTCTTCATGTACTTCATCTTCAAATTTGTGATTTGGTGCAAGGGAGCTCATCTCACTGGAGAGCTAGAAAGACCCAAGGGCATATTGAACCTGAAAACTGGATGGGACTTGTCCCTCATAAAGTATTTTTTTCCTCCCAGGTCTATTTTACTGTTTTCTTTATTCTGACCTTTACAGTATAAGAGGATGGATGGAAAGTGGCCTTCTTAAAGCTGTACACTGGGGAGATAACTCAGGGTGGTCAAAGTCTCTGAACAGAGCCAGAAGAACAGGGATTAGCCCTGCATGATCTTAGGTAAATACACCTTTGTTCCCTGAGCCCTTATCTGTCAGAGAAAAAAGAAGGCTTCTCTAAGCTTCTTTTCAGCCCACTTTGACTTTCTGTGACTCTGGCTTGAACCTTTCTCAGTTATGAAATTATCCTTAAACTTTCTCTTTTCCATTCTACCCAACTGCCCTCATGTGGTACAGTTGGTATCCTGTAACCATTGCGTTACTCTCAACCAACAGATCCTTAGATTTTCTAGAGTTTCCTTAGACCATGAAGAGCCAGACAAATGAACTTTTTGGCTACCTACTGGAAACACTCTACCAGGCATGTGTGTGTGCGTGAGCACGCACACACACACACACACACACACACACACACACACACATTTCATCCTTACCCACACCCTGTGAAATAGGTATTATTTCTCTCATTTTCAGGGGGATAAAATGGGGATTTATAGGAATTAAAACAATTTACCCAAGATGAAGACTTGTGTAAGTCAGGATGGGATTCTTGGGCCCATCGTCTCCCCTCTGTGTTGCTCCAACTCCCTAAAATATTCAATAACTTCACTTATTTTTTTCATGCAAATTCAGGACTTGTACTGAGCACCTACTGTGTACTTATCTCTATATTGGAGATTTGGGATGTCCCAGTGTCTACAAAAATATTAATTCAGGCATTTTGTTTGTTTGTTTGTTTTTTCCTTTAGGAGTGAAAATATTCCAACATAGGTTTCACCAAAGCTTTTGTAGCATTCTCTACTTTATCACAAACTTCTCTGGGCCCCTTTCATTTTTCTTTGGATTATTTCTGGCTTCACACTATGCTCATCCAAGATCTGGGACATAGGGTCCGGGCTCTGGGTCATGCTGTGGTTATCAGCTACCATGCTAAGAACAGATGGCTTGTGCCTCTGCGTCTGCCATTGGAGACCGAGCAATATTGAATGAGATGATTGAGAGGTCACTGTGCCCTATAGCCTTTGGGAAGGCCAGCGACCTTGACTGGGCCTCTTTTTGGTGACTTGAGTCACAGTCATCAGCCTAGGGAAGGATTTTATGACCACTCTCCACCTAAACCTCCACAGAGTTGATGTATTCTTGCCTACCGTGAACTTTGTGCTAATACCCAAATTGCTCTAGTCAAGGCAAACCAGGACATAACCAAGAAGCAGCTGATGCTCATGGGAAAAGAATGACTTCTTGTATATTTCTTCATTCTCACATTCTTCTTGGGACAAGGCTCTACCTGAGATACGACTGCTCACAAAAGTTACCTCTTTCTCGTGGGTTGATCAGGCCTCAAAACGGTGGAAATGGTTTTGCCCAATTTTAGCTGCCACTTCTGAGGATCATTTTAAAAGATATGTTGCAAGAACTACTCACATAGTCCCTATTTCTCACTACCAATTACATTGGGACTACTTCATTACCATGACACCAAAAGCCACTATGGAATCTCATGACAGATCCCTTGTGGTTCCCTGAAATTCCTAAGTTCCTTACAGGTTCCTGCTCTAGCAAAATCAGTTGACTCATTTCCGTTCCATTGATGGTGATAGTTCAAGTGTTGCAATCCATGAGCAAAGGACTAGATATCCCACTTGAGTGGTCCCTCCAAGACTTTTAAGTTTCTGTGCTGCTCTGAAGAATTTTCAGGAATATTGGGGCTGTCTTACTTCCTGCTCCTTAATTTGTCCACTCCAGGCCCCTAACTGAAGATGTTCATCAAATCCTAGGTACCCTAAAAATGAGCAGAACAACACTTTGTCTCCTGTAGTTTATCTTTCTTCTCTAGTTCTGTTCCATAGAAGAAAACAGACATACCAAATAATTGGGAAAAGTTTTTCTTCTAAGGAGTTTCCTTTGCTTAATCTGCTTTTATTTACACAACTTACTGTTTTTTTGTTTTTGTTTTTTCCTGTGAGAGTTTACACAGCCTTACTTAATTAAATATGGATGAAACTGAGACCCAGAGACACTGAAAGACCCCTGACTGGTATTTACCTCAGCAGTTCTATCCTCTTTCCCACCATATCCAACTAAAGGATAAGGCTAGGTGCCAGGTCATGTCACATTTGCAGAGGTCACTGGCATCCAATAAAGACTTGAATTCCATCCTTTGATGAGATACTCAAGAGCTCTCAAGTAAGCTGCCTTTTAAGAGATGAGTAGTGCTTTATTTTTTTTAAAGTTTGAGTTATGCATTTCTTTCTAAGCCACATTTTTTGTCAAATCCCTATGTTATTGGATAACAAAAAGATATCAAAGAGTAAGTTTAATCTGAATAATCGGGTTTTGATTTCATAGAATCATAAAGTCACAGTGTTAGAGGGAGCCTTTCAAACCTCTCATTTGATAAAGCACTAAAGACCACAAAATTTAAATGACTTACCCAACTAATTAGGTATGGAAATCAGGTTTTCTGTCTTCTAGAATAGTATCTTTAATTCTCTGAGAATTTAGCATATTAAAGATACTTAGTCAGTGTTACATTCAGTCACCTGGCCTGTGACTAGGGAAACAGGCTCTCATTCATTCATTCAACAAGGATTTGTGGTATACCTTCTCTGTGCTAGGTGATCAAAGGGTTCCAAAGAAACATGCAGTGGAATCATTTCTGTATTCAAGTCCTACAATCTAGTTACAAGTTCCAATGTGCACACCAGTACCTCCATTTTTTTTTCATTTAAATAAATAAAGAGAAGATATATCTGGCTTGCTACACTTTCTGTCATACTTCAAACAAAATATAGTTTTGATGTATGGTCTTGTTTAAACCCTGTAACATGTGCTTATCTTTAAATGTTTTGCAGCGTGGCTAACGAAAGCAACTCAGCCGTTATGCCTAAGATTTAAGGATGGTGTGACTGCAACATGATTTCACCATTCCAGTTATTGTTGTATTCATTAGAAAGTGCCTCAGTGATGCTCGAAAGCTCATTCTCCATAGTTTGCTTTCAGGAAGGTATTTAATTGCCATGTGCTTGGTGAAAATGAAAGTCTTGACCCTGTCTATATTCAGAACACATTGCACATTTTTATCTCAGCAACTCATGGTAGTGGTATCTCTATTGATGTGACAGTCTCCAGGAGTCTGATTTCTGAACTGTGGCGCCGTCAAACTTGTGGAGTGCTGGGAGTGCCGTCGTGGAAGGCTCTGGAGTGTTGAAGTTAGGGTGAAATACAGCTCTGCCAATTACAGGCTATGGGATCTTGGGTAATTTACTAACATTTCCCAATGTCCATTCAGTGAATGGACTGAATGATTTGTGAAGCATCCAGCACAATGTTTGGCACATAGTAGGCTTTTAATATGTGTTAGTTTCCTTCCTCTTTTTTCTGCATTATATAAACTAAAACACTTGTGATGTGTGAGTTACCATTTATTTCTGCCTTCGTGCTTCAGAATGTGGACATTATTTTAGAGATCTAGTACTAGATGAAAACAAGTTGAAATATGTGAAACAGGAATATTTATTTCCCAAACGATCTCTTCAGTAGATGGATTTTCCTGGGACCGCGGGAGTGAGGCAATGACCTGGATATATGTTACATCTATGCAAGCAAGGTACCTGCTGACTCTGTCAAATTGTGTCTGGGTAGGCATTTGGTTCCCTGTGCAGAGAGAGAGCCAGTCAACTCCACAAGGCAGACAGGGACACTGATGGCTGAATAACAAACTCAAGGTCAAATTCTCTCTTCCCCTTTAAATGAGTAAATTCTAAATTCCATGGGAATATGAGAGTAGGATGGATCTTTAAGGAGAAGAGGAATAAATTCATTTTCTAACCCTTGTTAATTCATTACTTTGGAAAGTGACCCATTGAACTCAGACTAGAGTTACAGTTGTTGTCCTATCTGGTCTAAGGATAAGAGCAATCAGCCTAAGGAATACATAAAAAACCCCTTTTAAACCCCTTTTTGAAATTTCTTAACAAAAAAACCAATCTTCAAATCTTATAAAAGGACTCTGGTAGGACTCCTACAGAGGTATGACCAAATGCTTTTTGTTGTAGTGTGACTGCAGGTTAAAAAAAAATCTAAATACTTTACTTTTGAACTGAAAAAAATAATGTATTTCACATAATTAGCTAATGCATCACATAAATTTTACTTTGTTTTATAAACCTAGTTTCTCTGAATTTACAGAACTTGGGAATTATGTGGCTTTCTCTAACCTGGTTATAAGGCTTACGTGTTAAATAGCAGTTTCCCCAGTTTATTGGACCATTTACAAAGTCCTTTTTACTTTCTGGAAATGTTATTTAGCATTACACTTCTATTGGTAATGAGGGAACAGGTAGTTCCTCGAAGAGATAACTCAGGTTTGTTTTGTCAAGTTTTCATATTTTCCAAACAGTCTATCAAAAATAAATGGAAGACATAAGAACCCCTGAAGAGACCTAGGGATCTAGGAAGCAGGATTCTGAAAGGATTCTGACAATGTAAGAATATAAAGAATAAGGGGGCCGGCCGAGCGGCTCAGTTGGTTAAGAGCTTGCTCAAGAGTGTGAGCTGTGAGCAACAGGGTCGCAGGTTCGATTCCCAGCTCGAGCTGAGCTGCTGCTGAGCTGCCAACAGGTGGCAGGATGGCTCAGCTAAAAAAATAAAAAAGAATAAGTTGATGTGATTTGTGGACGTAAGACTGAGTGGGCAACCTGTAGTTATAAGTGTGGGAATTTGCAATGTAGTGCACAGCTTCATAACCCCTTCCAAATATACCCCAGTTTTCTTTTTTATGAAATGAAACCTCCCCCA
>NW_017732319.1:320811-327369 GCF_001890085.2 Hipposideros armiger
GAGGGCAGTGTCACTGGCCCTCATATGTGGGATCCAAACCGGGGCCCTCTGGTGTCCCAAGCCAGTTCTTAACCATCGCGCCACTCGGCCAGCCCCACAGGAAATTTTTATGCTTTGTTTTCACCTGCCATTATTTCATGAATTCTTTGCCCTATTTGTACACAGTCTTCACAGATTTTCTATCAGTTCATTGGAATAATTCTCATTGGATTGAAATTCCATTGGGTTAACCGATGTGAAATTACCCTTTATAGGTCAGAAATAGTCAAATCGACTATTGAATCAACATAACAAAATTTTCTTAACTATTCTTCAGTGATTGAACATGTGGATTGTTTCTAGGTTTGAGCCTTAAAATGAATCTGCTTTAAATATCTTTATACATGTATTAAAAAATCTGTTTCTGCAGCGTTATAGTCCCAGAGGTGGAATTACTGCCTAAAATGTTTGTTCTTCTCTGGCGAACTCCTGTGTATACTTTGAGGTTCAACTCCAATGGTCCCCTACTTGGAAGGACATCCACTATTTCCCCTAGGCTCTCTCTGCAACACTGGGATTTTTTTTTTTTTAGCTGAGCCATCCTGCCACCTGTTGGCAGCTCAGCGGCGGCAGCTCGGCTCGGGCCGGGCATCAAACCGCTGTTGCTTAGAGCTCAAACTCTTGAGCGAGCTCTTAACCAACTGAGCCACTTGGCCGGCCCTAACACTGGAAATTTTGAAGCACTAACTGTTCTATAGATCTTGAAATTTTCAGCCTACCAGTCTGCTTTCACTGGCCTCTCAGCTCCTGGAGGGCAGGGGGTGTGTCTTATTCTGTACATCACCAGTGTTGTCAACTGTTCTTGGGACACATTAAGTGCTCAAGATGTGTTTGTGGGATGGAACGAGTAAAAGGTGTACTCCCAGACACACGACATTTCCACATGATGTTTGACATTGATCGCCAGAGCAGTTGGTCTCAAGGCAGAATTCAGAGAAGCTCAGATTATTTCAATTTTATTTGAATAAATGGAAAGTGTGCTTTGGGCTAATTGACAAAACACCAGGTGCCAGTATCTTGGTGTTTGTCCCTGAGCCCTGGCAGCTCCCTTGACTGGACCTTCACCTTGCTTTGCATTATATCGTGCTAAGCATCTGTCTTTGGCTTTTTCCCCTTCGTGAGCATTTGTTCTGTTCCTCTCCTACCCTCACCAAACCAAATCTCTTTGCTTTACTTTCCAGCTTAATGTCCCTAACTTTATTAATTCTTTGCATAGAATTGTGCTTCCCAGATTTTATGGTTTGTTTGTTCACCCCTCCCCCCCATTTGGCCCGTTTAATTTCTGTCTTCCTAATTTCCTCTTGGGAAACCATAAACACTGGAGCCTAATTATAGTCCTGGATGATTTATACCATCAGTTAGGGCACAGGTATAAAACTGTCTAATTTGTTCTTTGTAGACCCAAACATACCCTGGCAGGGACCCCACAGGAATTTCTAGCAAAGACTATTGATTTCCAAGCCCTCCTTCATGGACAGGCCACTCTCTCATACTTGAATATCAAGTAATACTCTTCAATACTGCCTTTCTGAAAAGCCAATTGTTAGCTGTGTGACCTTGGGCAAGCTTTCCCTTGAGACTCTATTTCCTGATCAAGGTATTTATACTTGCCACATAAAGTTGAAAGGGTTAAATGAGATGATACATTTAATATTTCAACTCCTTAACACACGACCTGACACAACTTCAGCCCTTCATAAGTATTGGGTTCTTTTTTATTTTGGACTATGTTCTTGTTGGTTCACTATTCTAATCGTTAGCTTAAGAAAATCTCCACAGTGCTCTCCTTTTGGGACACTGAGCAGACTAGAAATTTTATATAAGGGTAATCTGAATAATGTTCTTAGAGAAAGAATTAGAGGCAAGGTTGGGAACAGAAGGAAAATATGAAGGGTGGACTCTAATGAAAGATAGCTTTGAAAGCATGGAAGAAACTGCAGTTTGTACCTGGTGATTGTCCTGCTGGATATGAAGCCATTCACTGAATTGTCTATTATTTCTCTTTCCACACCCCAATGTTCCAACCCAACATATTTAGGTTAATTGTAAGTATTAATATCTTTATATATTTCTGTCTCTTCCACCTTTTTCATATCCTTCTTTTCTTCTTTCTCTTGTTTTTCTCCTATCTTCCTTTTCTTCTCTTCTCTGTCTTTCTCCTCCTACTCCCAGTTTTTCTTCTTTTCCATTGAATTCCTTATTATTATTTTCTTTTCTTGTGTTATCTCACAAGATTTTGGGGCAATGCAGGGGTGTAACCTATTATCCTGTTTCTTAGACCAACCTAAGATAATAATCTGATGACTCTTAGAAGCACTACCTTTTAGGCCAACCAAGTGGCATGTTGGTTAAGAGTTGGCTTGGGACGCCAGCTCTGAGCAGCAGGGCCCTGGTTCAGATCCCACATGAGNATGCTAATTTCTATTGCTTGCAACCAAGAAATCATAACTGACCTAGACTTTATTCCAAGCTTGTCTCAAAGTTCATTACACCCCATCAATTAATATGCTGGATTATCAAGTGGAGAATTCTCAAGTCAAGAGGGGCCTTAGAGGTCCTGTAATCCAACCACATTCTTTTTCTGCAGGTCTCGGGAGTGGACGGGGGAGACATGGGTTGATAACATTTTAAAATGTGGGAACATTGTGGCATAAAGGTTAAGTGAGTTGGCAAGATACATGAGTCACCTTTCTCAACAAATGGGAACAAAGGGAACACAGCTCCCTCGACACCCCTGTTTTTCAATTGTTGATGGATTGAGTTGATGTTGGACAGGCACAACAATGGGGTGGCAAGAAGTGCCATTAAAATCCTGTCCAATACAGTGTCCTTTCATTCTCAACTGTGTGTCAGAACTGACTATTTCTTCTGACTCTCTGCACTTGTTTCTTCAGCTGTAACATGGAAATGAACATTACCTCATAGAATTACTGAGATGTTTAAATGAGATGAGTGTGGGTTTCAGAGCCCCAGAGCCCAGAATCTAACAAACTACAAAAAGTTATTTTTAAGAACACAAATTGTTAGGATGTTAATCATAATAGAGGCTTTCTGGACACCAGAGTCTCTATTAGTAAGAGGTGTTTACAGGGATTGCATATGCAAAGGAAGTCAAGCAGGTGTTACTTGCACAGTGTGGTGTGAGATACAGAGATGTGGTCCCCAGATTTCTCCTTCAAAGGATTTGTTGCCCAGCTGCTGAGAATGCTGTCAGCCCCATCAGGGATTGACTCAGCTGCAGAGAGCCCCCTTACCCAAGATCTGGTCCTTCCCTGAGTAGCCCATCTCTGTGGACTGACTGATGGATGTGGGATAAATGTCCTGGCCATTTCAGCCCGTAGTCAGACAGCTCTGTCAGGCCACGCGAGCTCCCGAGCTCTCCATGAGGTCAGCCAAGCCTGTTGTTGGGCCTTCATCACAGTGGAATGTCTCCTTCTGCCCGATCCTGCTTCCTTCCCTGCCTTTCCAAGGATGTTGACCCCAGGGGTATTCCCTAATAAATATCCTGAATGCTAAACTCAGAATCTGCTTCCATGGGAACCGAATCCTCAGCACCCTGTGTTGGGCATTTTACACTGAATTCTTTTAAGAACCTTATGAAATAGCTATTATTTTCCCCATTATAACAGATGAAGGAATGGAAGCTCAATGAAGTAAGCAGTTTATCTAACACACTAACTGATAAGGCTGGGATTCAAATCTAGTTCAGCTGGATTCCAAGGACTATGCTTAGAAAAATTATTAATATATTTCTTCTTGGCCTCAAAGAACAACGTTGTCTCCAGGATGAGCGGCTCGCCTCTGTGCTTTGGGCAGGGTCAGAGCCATCCTGTCCACCTGAGCTTGGTTCAGATGAGATTTCCTTTCCTTTTGCCTGTATTTGTTTGCGTCCTTCTTTACTCCCTGAGTTAATGGCTATTGTTTTAGCCTAAAAATAGCAAGTGTCAGCTTTTACACATTTTAAAAATTTCAATGTAATCCTTTAAAAATAGGCTCTGAAATGTGTTTTCTGTCTATTGGCAACCACAGTTGCTAGGGAGTTCAAGTAATAGATTGTGATGTTTAACACTGAATTAATTACTACTTCTCACTCCCCGGGAACATCTAATTATACATATTCATGCCAAGCGGGATTTGATTTTCTTAAGAAAAGTGGGGTGTGTGTGTGTGTGTGTGTGTTTCCTTTTACTATACAAGGTACACAGGGAAAGGGTATTGGTTTGTGGTCCTCTAAAAGACTTCTCTGTCCTCCTTAATTACAATTTCTCCTACTAGACCTGGCCCGTATTGAGGTCATCTTTCTCTCTTACACACCCAATGGCTTTTCCTACATGCCAATGGTGGCCTTTTTCTTTATTTTAACCATCATGATGAGGTAAAGCATGTAAGTTCCCCCTCATTTCCTCACTCAGTCTTGTTCTCTTGGCCACATGTATCATGAGGTAGTGAAGTATTACTGGAAACAGTGTGTGTGATATCTCCTGGATTAAGATATACTTGAGTCCGGATCCTGGTTTTGACACTGAATTGATTTGGAGCAAGTCATATCAGGGGCTGAACCTCAACTCCTTGCTCAAACTTTAATGTGCAAGATGAAGTTCTTGTTAAAGTGCAGATTCTGATTCAGCAGGTTACGCATTGGGCCCAAGGTTCGGCATTTTTAACAGACTCCCAGTCGATGCCTATGCTACTGGTCCATGAATCACACTTTGAGTAGCATGAACTTAGATAATGCAAGACCTATAGGAGGAGGTCAGTACATTTATAGCTGTTAGTATGAACCCTTAATTAGTTATCCTACACCGTTTGGACAAAGGAGCACAAAATTCACACCCATTAGCCAGATGGAGAAATTGAGGCACAGGAAAGCAGATCATGCAGTGTCAGCAAGAGGACTCCACTGGCTGTTTCTGCTGCTTATTGTTGCCTTCCTCCTGTGAAGCTTCTATTTTTCCCTTGCGTGGGCCATTGCAACTCCTACTGCTGCTAATGGGAGTTACCCGGGCATGTGTTGAGGACAGAACATAAATCCTGGGGTGTTTTTATATACTCAACTAACAGAGCAATTTTGTATTTTACTGGAGAGACCAATTTCCTGACACTGACAATAAGGCGATGAGAAATTTACCTGTTCTAATTGACTCGTTAGATGACTGTTTTTTAAAAATTGGATTTGGGTGTTCATTTGAAAATGGAGTTGTGGCTCAAAGGCTCAGGAGACCTAAATGGTTGAAATTGTGCAAAACGACATGGTGCGTTTTAAAATTAGAATGCAGCCCCTTGCTGAAAAGATCCTGGGATTCTTATAAAAACAGGAGTTGGCAACTTTTCAGATATGGGTAGGCGGTATTTCTTTTATTTATACTTTTCATTTAGGGGAGGTGGTAAAATGCTTCTTTTCGGAGAAGTCTGGGAAAGGGGTTTTCTGCACTCCTCCATCAGTGGCTCCCGGAAGACCTTCTCCCTTAATTTCTGCCATGAGCATCGGCAACACAATGTCTCCTGGGCCTCCTGGTTTCTTCCCTAGAACTTCTTTGTCCTTCTGGCCTGCCCCTTCAAATCATTCATCCTTTGCTGGCCTTTGCTGCTCCATCTTCTTGGATCTTGGATCAAGACTAATACGTACCTGCCACCTTTTCCTTGACCCCATGACCTTGCTGGCCCCGGCTCGCCTTCCACAGCACCATATGACATGATAGGATAACAGTGATAACTAACTTCCTCCAATGGCCGCCTAGACCCAACATGGTTTGATTCCTTTACAACCTCTCTGACCTCCTGGCCTACCATTTGCTTCTCCTTTATCATACTCCAGGGGCATCAGCCTCCTTGGTGTTCCTTGAACATACTAGGTCTGTTCCTGTATTAGGACCTGTGCTGTAGCTGTCCCCTTTGTCTGGGACTCTTTTCCCCCTGATAGCAGCCTGGTTAATTCCCTCCCCTTCTTCAAGTGAAGCCTCGCTAGACTGCTTCTTTTGTATTGAAAACTGCAAATCACGGCCGCTGCCATTCCCACATCCCTGTTCCCTCCTCCCCACTTTATTTTGTGTTTGTTTTTTTCTACAGGGTATGTAACCTTCTGCTCCTATGCAGTGAACTACAGTAGTTCCAGGTGAAATCACCCCTCACCTTCTCCCCCTCTCCCACCATTATTGATTTGGATTGGAAATCCCCTTTCCTTCCTCATCAGGCAAATGTAAGTCTTCAGAAACAGCAGAAACAGTTTTTCCTAAGGAAAAGTTAAGGCTGTTACGTACCTTGGTTTGAGTGGTGGCTACCCAGATGGTTTACATTTGTCAAAACTCTATCGGTATACTTTACATGGGTGCAGTGCACCGTATGTAAATTATACCTCAATGAAGTTGATTTTTAAAAAGATATAACTGGGCCGGTTGAGTGGCTCAGTTGGTTAAGAGCTCGCTCAAGAGTTTGAGCTCTGAGTAACAGTGGTTCGAGTCCAGCCCGAGCTGAGCAGCCGCTGAGCTGCCAACAGGTAGCAGGATGGCTCAGCTAAAAAAA
>NW_017732319.1:336408-340701 GCF_001890085.2 Hipposideros armiger
TCACTTCATATCACAACAACAAAATAGAATCAACAAGATGAGATTGATTAGCAATGAACATAAAGACCCACCATTATGTTCCAGGAGTCAAATGCAAGGATACGAAAAATAGAAGACCTGTCAACTGAAATTTAATCTAGGGAACTGGCAGCTGTGAGATTAGTAGAAACCAAGAACATGATGTGAATGAAAAAACAAACAAACATATATATATTTATGACTTTATGGCTTTAGACATGTTCTCTCGTAATCACTTAGATGAGATATTTAATATTCACAAAATGTTATTAGTAGGATAGAAATCAAAGAGTAAGTCTATAAACAAAAGATACTAAAGAGATAAATCTGTATGGTTTATGATCTGAAAGTAATGTTAAATGATGAATAGTTAAAATAACTACTTAAATACATAACAAATTTGAATAATGCTGGGGAGAGATTTCTTCATAAGCCCACTATTCATATATTCACTAGGAAACTGGGCATCTACATGAATTCCTGAATTGAGCAGACAGATAACTTGAAGGTCCCTTCCAACTCTGAAATTATATAAGCCTGTTAAAAGGCAAAAGCAAACTTGCCCTTGTATTTTCTAACCTTTTTTACTTTAAGCAAATGTGCCTCTTAGCCCCAGTGCATAAGTACAGTTTAAGTTTTAGCAGGAAATGTTATGGTTAAAGAGAACTACTGACAGGAGGAAAATATACTATGGACTCTGAGATGGATGAACTATGTCATAGAGCGTTATATTAGTTATCTATTGCTGTGTAGCAACTTACCCTGTAACTCAGTGGCTTAAAACAATAAATGTTTTGTATCTCACACTGTTTCTTGTAGGTCAGGAATTGGAGAACAGCTTTGCTGTTTGGTTCTGGTTCCAGATCTCTCTCTGTCTCTCTCTCTCTCTTTCTTTCACTTTTGATATTTTACTTTACTTTTATATATTTAGCATTGAGTGTAAAAGGGTCTGCTTGTTGGCTTTCTGGTGACACAAACTCTTGTGTTCTTNGCTCGCTCAAGAGTTTGAGCTCTGAGTAACAGTGGTTCGAGTCCAGCCCGAGCTGAGCAGCCGCTGAGCTGCCAACAGGTAGCAGGATGGCTCAGTAAAAAAAAAAAAAAAAAAAGATATAACTGTCAATATCAGGGCACCGAGTGGGTTGAGGTAGGCTGATATTACAGGGTAGAGGCAGTAGTTGGCATTTAGGGAGGTAAATTTCTTCCTCAAAAAGTGTAGACAAACAAATCAGCACAAATTTACATCATGCAAATCATCATTCCCTCTGACTTTGAATGACTAGAGCAAAGGCCTCAGTGATAACACATTGGCACTGTCTACAGAGTTATGCTTAGAAACACACATATTAAAAATATGGGGGTCAGTTTGGCTTTATGTTGTTCTGAAGTATGTTTATCCCTGTTGTACTCCTATAAAGGGGTGTGGATTAAAATCTCTTAACTCTGAAAACATGCCGTTTTCACCAAAAGTTAAAACAAGCAAAACCTGTCATCTTTCCTGTTTGAAAAACAAGCTAGGAAACAGGGAATGATTGAACGCTTCTCATGTTAATACAGGAAACGACTAATGAGAAACCAACCAGCAAGCTCCCCAAAATGCACACATTCAGGCACCTAAAGGTACCCACTCCCCTCCACCCCACTGCAGTTTTAAACTTTTCAAAAGGAGCCAGGCAAATCTCTCAGATGAGGATGCAAGGAAGTCATGGGGAGGCATAAATCTAAATTCTGCCACCTCTGAAACACCCACCATGACAGTATGGAAGGTTTGGGAAAACCTATCGGTACCTGACTATCAGTGTTGTCATACTGATATACTAAAACTATCAGTATTGTCATACTGGACATACTAAAACCTATGGTCCTAGACTTTGAAAAGTGTTAAAATGCTTATAGAAACACCTGAAGTAACTATAAATATAATGGATGTTAGGACTTCTTTTCCAAATGTACTCCCAAGTATTATATACAGCTAGGTTCTGGAATCTTCCCCATCCTGGAATAGAGGGAGGTCTCATTGTCAAGTGCTTCTTGGTGTATTTAAGCTTCAATGGCTCTAAACTCTCAGAGATGTTTCTGAGAAAATGTATCTGCTTCTTTCCTGTCCTCTCCAGTTGGAATCTGTCTGGCAATCACGAGTCTTCAGCATGAATAGGAGAGGTCAGGTGGACCTCAGGTGCTCTTCATCTCCCTCCCTGGACATCTCCAGTTCTTCCCCTGTTCTTAGCCCCTGGATTCCCCCACCTGCTGTCTTCTCACGTACAAAGTATTCAATAATGCTTCTGTCTCTGTCACTTTATTTATACCATTAACAGTTTGTCCAGTTTTGTGACACCAGATCCTGTTTTCTATGTATCTCTAGAATGTCTAGTGATATTTTCTGATTTTTATGCTAAATAATTCTCCCTTCAGATCCTTTACATCTTATGGGTATTTTTAGATTGCTATCATGTCCACCTCTACCACCCACTGCGGCTCCCTACTGGATCTTCTCAGGCAAACTATACATATTTAATTCTTCTAATCTTTCTTTATCCACCAGACCCACCAGTCTCTTCAAATTGCTTTGCTTGTCTTTAGACCTCCTCCTGATTGCTGATGCTCTGTGACCCTGCGCACTGTCTCTCTGAGATGGTATTTAAAGGCACCGCTAGCATCACATCTTAATGTCTCCTGCCTCTGTTAAAAATAAACAATGCAGAAAGGATTCTTGTGCTCCTCATTAACAATGTTTATCCTCTGCCTTCTGAACACACAATAGGATTATACTTCCTGGGCTCCTATCATTGGTAGAGACTTGTGACTCATTCTGGCAAATGAATTATGAATTATGAAGCACTTCCCTACCAGTGGAAAACCCTCCTGAGTTCTGTTTGGCCTCTGGAAGAGTGGCTGCCAATGTTCAGGACAGTGGCTGCTCTGTTAGCCTGATTCCTTGAGTTACTCCAATGAGCTGAAACCCCCAAGCTATGATACCCATGTCACAAGAACAAAGACTATAGTTTTGTTGGTTTAAGCCTCTGAGATTGGAGAGCTGTTTGTTACTATAGAATAACCTATCCTGTCCTAACTGATTATGCTCTAACAGATACCCTTAGATGCACTCATGTGTAAAGGTATCTGTGTCACACCTGTTACAGTACACTTTTTTTAATTAGTTTCAGGTGTACAAAACAATGCAATAGTTATACTTTCCACCCCTCACAAAGTGATAACTCCCCCTCCCTCAACCCACTGCCACCCCACCCCTGATATCATACATATCTATTACAATTCCATTGACTCCACTCCCCACCCTGTACTCCACGTCCTGTGACTATACATATATATATGAAATTACAGTTGACATACAATATTATTCAACATCAGCTTCAGGTACAGTGCAGTGGTCAGGCCTCTCCACCATCCACAAGTGCAGCCTGTTACAATACACCTTTGAGTATGTGAGCACAGCAAATCTCTGTTGGATACAATGCCAGTCAAGTGGGTGCCTTCACCTAGACCCTTGCCATTTATCAGCCAGACAGAAATCAGGTCCAGAAGAGAGGACACAATTAGAGCCTCTTGCCAAAAACCCAAGATACAGAAAAACTAAGCATCCCCATATCTCCAACACAAGAATTTCAAAGCTGTGTCAGGTATAATTAAGCGCATCGCATCTTGGATTCAGATACTGCGACAGCAGCAGGAATAAACATATGTTCTGGGACTATTCCTCCTAGGTCCACTGCTTCATGGCATGCAAATCACTCCCTCTTCACTTGGCTTCTATGTGATATTTCTATTTAAGAATAAAATCAGTGAACTTTTTTCCCCCTGGAGAACTAGGTTAACATGTTTCTTTTGGACTTACATAAAATGGAATATTTTAGATAACCTAAACACCACTTTTGAAGGATTCTGATTTTAATATCACCTTGGTTTTAATAACACACTTTAAATTTATATGTATCTCTGTGTGTGTGTGTGTGTGTGTATGCCCATACATATAAATTAAATCAACATGAATGGATTTTTAATATTCTCCTTGCTTCTGCTATTCTGTTACAACTACTCTCATTTCTGTTTTCTTTTTAATCTTTGTCAATATGGCAATATATTTTACATGCTTGAATTTATATTACACAGGAACTTTTTTTCTTTTTTGAGATTTTTTTTTTATTGAGGAATTGGGATGGGAACAGTGCTGGGGAATTGGGGGAAGGGGAACAGACAAATTGCTGTTGTTTTGTTCTTAAGTCTAGTTGTGGAGGACGTTGCTTCACTGGCCCAAGTTGG
>NW_017732319.1:345476-350319 GCF_001890085.2 Hipposideros armiger
GGCCGGCCCCAAACTCTTGTGTTCTTAAGGTCTCTCTTGAGATTACCGTCAAAATATTGGCCAGGGCTGCATCATCTGAAAGCTTGACTGGGGCTGGAGGATTGGCTTTCATGACGGCCCATTTATGAGCAAGTAATCCAAGTAGAGCAGGGTAGACTCTGCGATGTCTTATATGATGTAGCTTCAGAAACCAACCTCATTGTTTCCACATTACCCGATCACTTACACTGGTTGGCCCTATCCCATGTGAGAGAGAACTACGATAGAAAGTGACTACCAGGAGTTGGGGTTCATTGGAACCTATCTTGGAGGCCAACTATCACAGGAATATTTTCCAACCCATTGCTTTTTAGCCACATTTCTAAAGCAAGTGATGGGCAGAGTACACTAGACGATGAGAATGATTTTTAATTCCATCACTTTTTAACTCAGTAAATAAAAATCGGGGTTTTTTCATTATTTTTTTTTCAAATTAATTATATTCAAATCATCAACTATTTTGCAATTGCCTACAATATGTGAAGAGGATAGGAGACGAAGATGAACACATGTAGAGTTATAAGGCTGCTGCTTTACATCAGACTTTACACATGGAGTCATATTTAAAGCTTCTCAAGAATCCTCTAAGTAAGTATAACTTGTCCTGTATCATAGATAACAAAGCTGAGGATAAGTGAAATGCCTATAATTACAAACTAGTCAGTGGTGTTCTCAGGATTTGAACCCCAGACCACCTGTCTCCAGATGTATTTTCTACTAAACTAGGATGAAAGGTAGTTCCTCCTTATTTCCTTTGTTTTCCATCCACTCGTGTGAAATTGATTTGATTGAATTTAAGAAAGTAGTGACTACAAAAGTATTTATTTCTCTGAAAATAATGCAACGATACTGAATCTTGGTCCAGAAACTCATGCGCAGGAAATAGAACTTGCTTTATTTTGTATAATATAATTTAATACCTACTACCCGAGTCCTACAAAGCTAACAGGAAGTTTTAACATCAGTATTTTTGGGGGGGCTACCTGAACCCTTCTCATCCCCTGTGCAGATGGTGTTTAGACAAGGACTAGGGACACAGGATCCACAAAAAGTTAACCCTGAGATACCCTTTGGCTCACGGCCTTGAGGACACTTGAAGCTTCAGTGCCTGGCTTGGGGCAAGGAAACTTTTGTTCAAGGTGTCATGTCCCCCATACATTTCTCCTCTACAGACTTTCCGAGTTTCCTCTCCAGGGCTCCCAGGCACTGGCAGCTTAGGGTACTGGTTTCTGATCTCTAAACACCCCCATACCTCTGAATTTGCTGACAATCCATGGCCTCCCCAGGAATGCATGTCCCCTTGCTCTAGTGGTATGCATATCTTTACTTTTATCTTCTCTTCCTCCTAACCTTGGGAAACCCCTAGTTGTGACCAAGGAGAACCCCTTTACCTCCTGCTTCAATTTAAGAATTTTTGTGTTTTGAAAACTGCAGGCTTCCTCTCTCTTTATCCATCTCTCTGAGTGATGTTAGGTTTTTTTAAATGAGTCCACGAAGACGTTCAACACATTCACTCTTCCTTCCACCTTACTACACCCTTCTTCAGAGGCCAGGGATGTGGAGTGGACCGCCTGCAAGAAATCAGAGCAAGAAAAGGAAGAAATATCTTTATTGTGGGTTGTGGCTTCTAAAAGTGTCTCAGAGATTTTTTTGAAGTTTGACCTTTTCCCTGCACCTGGTACTTAACAGCAGCGAACATCAGCTGACCAAGTTGGCTGTGTTTTGCTCCCAGCAGAGACTGACAACTGTAAAATGACTGTGTTTGGATTAGTATTTGAAGGCAAAGTTCATATTTTAAATTAAGTATCATTTAGCTGTATGTAGAAGGATGGTATCCAGGTTCTCATTAACTCCCAAGATGCTTTTATGAAAACTCAGGTAGGGGAGGTTTCTAGTTCTAATTATACCCAACACCTGGCTGAATATGGCTACACAGTATTTAATGTGTAAGTCATTAGCTAGTGACTCTGGAATTTTCAGACTTCCCATTATTTACATGCACATCTGGGAGGCTTTATTTTCCAACAAAGGCTGTAATAATACCTTTCACCCCCCTCCCCACCCACCTGCATGTTCTTCTTTTTTGACCCTTCCACATCCATAAGTATGAGAGGTAGACTCTGTGTCCCCTTTTCTTGCTCCTGGGCACATCTTTTTGACTTCGTACAGTGGAATAGACCATAGAGTCTATTTTACAGTGGAAGTTGACTCCTGAGGCATTAAAGGATCTTTAGCTTCTGCCTAGCTCTCTCTTCGAACACTTGCTCTTGGTATCCAGTTGCCATGCTGTGAAGAATTCCAGGTCCTGTGAAGAGACCACCTGCACATGTTCCAGCGGGCAGCCAGCATCAACCACAATATATGTGGGTGAGGAAGTCTTCAAGGTGACTTCAGCTCCAGTTACAATCTTGGTGCAACTTCATGAGAGACCCTAAGTGAGAATCACATAGTTAAGCCTACTCAGTGACCAAAACTGTGAGAGATAATCATAATAAATGATGGTTAGAGTTTTTTTATACTACTAAATTTAGGTTGGGTTTTCTTAGACAGACATAGAAAACTAGAACAACAAACACATTGGCCCAGGGACAAAAACAACCCTGAACTGGAGATGTCGACCTGCTTGTGGTTTCGCTGTATCTCCATATGCTACTTTTTTCCCACTCTCCTCTTTATTTTGCCATAAATACTTGGAAAGCATGAGAGCTCCCTGTCACATACATCTCTGCAAAGTTATTCTTCAGACTAGCTGTCTAGAATAATGTGTCTCCCCAGGGCACCAAGGAAAGTAAGAGATGGCCTTCCCAGAGAAGTGCATTGCTCTCCATTTTGCAGCGTGTGCTGTGTGATTCATGGGCTGATTAGATGGGAATGAGGAAAGAAAACTCCCAAGATGGGCAACTAGAATTCTCCTGGCTGGACTCAAGGCAAAAGAATTTGGGAAGTTCTCAAAATTCTGCTCATGTTGGAATCTAGTCTGCTTCTATTTCCTTTAAGTAATAAACCATCCAAAATATAGAGGTTTAAAACAACAACCATTTATTTAGCTCACTGTTACGTGAGTAGCAATTTTATGTTCTGCTTTGTTGAGCAGTTCTTCTGGTCTCGGATGAATTTTTCACATGTCTGTGCTCAACTGCAGTAAAGCCTGGCTAATGCCAAGGGCAGAGGGCATGACTGGGCCACATGTCCCTTGCTCTTCAGCAGGCTAGCCTGGGATTCATCACATGGCCATGGCATAGTTCCAAGAACAAAGAGCAGAAGAAGCATGCAAGCATCTTCTAGCCTTGGCTTGGAACTGGCACACTGCACTGAACCACATGCTATCGGCTAAAGCAAGTCACAAGGCCAGCCCAGGTGCAAGGGGTGGGCAAATACACTACACCATTTGATGAGATGAATTGAAAAGTCACATTGTAAAGGATGTTGGACACGTGACGCAGGGGGCGTAAAAGCTCAGGTTTTTTTTTTTTTAACTTTATTGGGGAACAGCCATGGTCATTGGTTACACATTGCTTTCGTGCTACAATGGCATAGTTGACTCTTTTTAGGGAGGGTGCAGTTCACAGTGGCCCATGCGGGGATCGAACTGACAACCTTGGTGTTATCAGCACCACTCTCTAACCAACTGAGCTAACTGGTCACCCCCCCCCCAAAAACTCAGTTTTGCAATAACTTAGTCCTGGTCTTAGTTGGTCAGTAGCACAAACCTTAGTAGTGCAAACCAACGAGTAGCATTAGTTCTGTAGATCTGGCTAATTCTTTGGCTCTGTGTTATCATAGCCTGGTTTCTCTTTGCAGGTCATCAGGGGGAAAAGCAGCATCTTTTTCCTGTGTCTATAAAGCTGAATATTCTGTCTTTATTGTTTAATTCCATTCTGAAATATCAGAACCATGAGCACATTTTAGGGAGGTTCCAGGGTTTCCAGGGTTTTACTCTGTGAACGCGTTGTGCTTTGAGGATGCTGCTGAAGGTCTCTGCTTAGACATCTGCTCTTTGCCATCACTCCCAGCCTTGCTGTGAGATGAGTGCAGTGTGACTTAGGACTCTCCATTTAATAGTGCCTGTCAGCACCACCCTGGCTCCATCCCAACTGCACAGTGCATAGCCAGCATCTGCTGACTGCCTCACGCCACCTCAATTTTGGAACCCAGAAGTCACAGCTGGGCAACTTGTCAACATTTTTTGCTGTGCAATCCAGAAGATTTTATAATAATCTATTCTACACCTGAGACTAGAAGCCTGAGTCATTTGAAGATTGAATATTTGAATACTCCTTCATATTCTTGGTTGTTTTCTGCCTTGGGGACCTGATATTTCTATGGCCCTGAGTCTCCGGTACCCATTGAAAAGGAAGTTTTGCGTTCTACTTTGACTAGGCGGGTGAAACCTGATTCTCACCAAAGTCCTTTCAGGACATTTTCTATATTACTCTTTTCTTCTTTTCTTCTCCCACTTTGAATGCATAGCCTGTTTTTGTTTGTTTGTTTGTTTGTTTTGCTTGTTTTTTTTTAATTGGGGAATTGGGGGAGAGGAACAGCTTTGGGGGGAATCGGGGAAGGGGAACAGAGAAGTTGCTGTCCTTTTGTTCTTCAGCTAGTTGTGGAGGACGTTGCTTCACTGGCCCAAGTTGGCACCATCATTGCGCTCTTCCCGAGCGAGGCAGATCAGTCGCCGGCTTCTGGACAGCCGCTCACTGTGGCTGCTGGGTGCTCATGCTGGCTGCTGGCTACACACGGTAGCCCATGGCAACCCACTGCAGCAGGGACTGTAGGACTCACAGCAGCCCAGCTCCAGGTTGAG
>NW_017732319.1:350634-386910 GCF_001890085.2 Hipposideros armiger
CTCCCTCTCCCTCTCTCCCTCTCTCCCTCTCTCCCTCTCTCTCTTCCTCCCTCCCTCAGTTTCTGGCTTAGTTTCTTTGGAATCCTAGCCTTGCTTGGGCTTCCATACCACTAAGCAATGTACCCAGACTAAGTCCTGACACTAAGCATTTTTAACTAAATACCTCTCAGCACTCACAAGCCTGAAAAAATATTAGTAAAGTGTACTACATTTTATATCCTGGAAATTTTTGCACTATGATGCCCCATTTTTGAAAAAGTTAACCCATGATTGAACCTTTTCTTTACTAAGAAGTGATGACCCCATCGCTCTCCAGTGTCCCTGGTTTCTCTTCTGCTGATGTATAACTTTGGCAGACACCTGAGCAGATGGAACATCTGGGTTTGATGTCTCTTCTGCTTCTGTTTGGGGTCACAAGTCAACTTTTTTGCCTTAATCATATAGATTCAACTCTTCTGCAGCAGTATACACAGTCTGCAGTGATTGGACAGGAAGTTATTGTGAAATGCAGTAAAGTACAAAAATAAACCTGATCCCATTTCAATCAGGAAAGCAGCATGAGCCTTTCAGAAAGTTTCAGGCACTCCCTGAATACTGACTGATTGGCCTGCTGTGGTCATTGCTAATAGAAGCAGGCCCCTTAGACACATGATGGAGGCTACCTGCAAGTGCCACCTGAGGAAATACAGGTCCACGCACTGCGTTACAGAGTCTGGATGCTTACCCTATTTGATATAAACCCCTGCTGGTATTTTGAACTCTGTCCTTTTTCTCATCTCCTTCTTCTTAACAACCAACATGGAGTATGTTAGAAATCTTTCTAAATGATCCCTTTCTTGTGATGATATGATGAATTCACCCCTAAAATAGCTCCAATCCCATGTTCCTTTTACTTCTCGCCTTCATTGAGGTCCTCTTTATTTCTCTCCTAGAGAATTGAGTGGCTGCCTATTAGGCATGTCTGCCTTTGTCCTCATTTTTCTATCATTGCTACCAGATGTGTATCTAATTGTGTCTCTTATTCTGAGCATATAGCCAGTGATGTATTTTATTTGCTCAAAACCTTCATCATGAAATTAATGTCTCGCCCTTATGGTGACATTCAAAGCCTCCCTACTTGTAACCCCAGTATTTCTTTTTGAATTATTTTCAACCAGGCCTCCCCAACCTGCACATGGGCAACGCTGGTGGGAGATACACAGCAGAAGGCCCTCACACAGGGCCAAGAGCCCCACAAAACCTACTGCAATAAACAGAATTTAAAGAGGGCCCGCTTTTCTCACCCAAGTACTTTGGAAAATAATGTCTCAGATCCATTCTAGCCTTGACCTTCTAAGTGTCTATAAAATTAAAATATTGATTCGTTTAGGATCAGAACCCTGAACATTATTTCCTTTTTTGCCAGTACTGGGTTGATAGAATGTGACAGAATTAGCAAGATGGTCAGATGTGTGCAAATCCATTGTTGTGTCATTCTTATTGTGAAGCTACAATCCCAAATCAACACCTGTTCCACCATTTATCCACCCATCTACTCATCAGTAAGTATTTATTGAGCAACCGCTATATGCTAGGTGCTTGCAATGAGCTCAGAAAATATAGGTTTTTAACATAAATGGGTCCCGTCTTCAAGCAGCCTGCCGTGTAATAGTGGTAGAGACCTGTAAACAGAGTTGTATTATTAGGTGTTACGATAGCTGCAAATACAACCCCAATGGTTACATGGGGAGCATAAGTTATCTTGGGGTGATTAGGAAAAGTTTCTGGGAGGAGATGTATGATAACACACACACACACACACACACACACACANACACACACACACACACACACGCAGAGTCTAACAATAAGCTGTCCATGTGCAGACTGAAACCGGATGATGTGGGTTCTTAGAAACTAAGGACTGCTCTGTTTCTAGTTGCTGGCACTGGCCACTCTCTTACTAACCCTAGGATAACCTGAAGGCCATAGAAATATCATTGTGGGTGTGTTTTCCCAGTGATTACAGTAGGTGAAGGGAGTCTAGGCTGCCATTTAAAACTTACATGTGACCCTGGTGCTAGTGGTAGAACTTCATTTATGGGAGCTGAGAGGTGGGAGGAAGGGAGAGAATTGTGAACGACGATTATTCCAGTTTATTTCGTAATTAAATTTAGAGACTGGGGAGTGACAGCAAAATATTAGAAAATAAAAATAAAAGCAAAACACCAGAGCAAAACAAAACAGGACAGAAACAGACGCGTAGATACAGAAAACAAACTGATGGTTGCCAGAAGAAGGGGTGGGAGGGATGGGTGAAAAAGGTGAAGGGGATTAAGAGGTACAAATTTTCAGTTATAAAATGAATAAGCCATGTGGATGAAGTGTACAGCACAGGGAATATAGTCAATAATATCATAATAGCTGTGCACTGTGACCAATGGCTACTACACTTATTGTGGTAATCCATCCTAAGGTATATAAATGTCGAATTGCTATGTTGTACACCTGAAACTAATAAAATATTGTATTCCAAGTATACTTTAATGAAAGAAATTTTAAAAACACCAGAGCAGGTAGGAAATAATCTCTTTTCAGCATAAATAATAATTCCACGAGTCTCTCTTGCCTGAGAGTGGATTCAGTGAGATGGGACTGAATACACTCTTATGAGCTCATGTGGAGAATTCTAAGCATAACCCCATTCCTTGGTTCCATATCCTGGATGAGATTATTATGATGGTCCCATTTGGTGTTGCAGCTGTGTTTTTTTGCTTTGGTCTTAAAGACATTGCACAGAGTTTAACCTTTAATGAATTTATTTTTACCTCAGGAGCAAGTCCTGGCCCAGCTGTTTGTATCTTTTCTAACTGTCTCTTGTGGGATAAGTTAAAAAGTCAAAAATATATCCACAGTAACGTTCATGACTTGTTTTTCTTTCAGAGCCAGTTTTCAGAACCCCACAAACTGAATAAATACATCTTAAGCTCTTTGGAAATGTCTTCTTAAGAGAGCTTTGAGAAAAGTATCTTTAATTGACTATGGGGTACACAGGTTCGATTTAAATTCCAAAGTGTCAAGGAGTTAAACCTTGCATGATTTTTTCTTACTGATTTTCATCTGGGTTTTACAATCACTTTTCTTTGTGAAATTCAAGCTATGTTGCCAGCAGCATTAATGCCATATTAATAAAACATTACCAGTTTTCTACCACCTAATGCCCATTTAAGTGTCCCAATTCAGCTAATTTGATCAGGCTGAGAAGAGAATAAGAGGTAACTGCTTTCTTTATCCCAAACATTTGCCCAGTTGAAAGCAAATTGGAAGGTTGAAAAAATTTCTTTCTTGTCTGCCAATTACTTCACAAAACTATCACATCATACTCAATTTAAGGATCACCTCTTCTAGGAAGCATCTTTTACCACCCCTTCATAGGCTAGGTTAGGTGATATCCCTAGGTATGAATTTTCGCATCACTCTATGTACGTCTTTAATATCAGACTTAGACTGTTTTTGTGTTTGTAAGTATCTGTTTATGTGTCTCTCTTCTGTGAGGGTGGAAACTACATCCCATCTATTTTCCCATTGTCTTGCACAGGTCATAGAATAGAGTAGGTCCTTGGTGGCGATGGAGTGAAATGTTGCCTGCATCTCCATATTTTGGTTGGCATAAGTCTGTAACAAGGCTTTGAGGAGCATTCTTCTCATAATTATGGCAGAGATTTCAATGGAAGAGTGCCTTGAGGTCACACGTCCGCTCACTAGGCAGTTGCACTCCCCCAGTGCCCTTATAGGCGGCCTCAGCACCACCCATTCAGTGAACTTTGATGTAAAAGGCCTTCATGTGTTATGTCTGAACAGGACTGTCAATGTATCTCAGAGCATCTACTTTATTGTTAGTGAAAAATGACCAACCAGCTTGCCATTTCTTTTTTTTTTTTTTTTTCGTTTTTTAGCTGAGCCATCCCGCCTCCTGTTGGCAGCTCAGCGGCTGCTCACATTGGGCCAGGAATCGAACCGCTGTTGCTCAGAGCTCACACTCTTGAACGAGCTCTTAACCAACTGAGCCTCTCAGCTGGCTCTAAGCTTGCTATTTCTAACTGGAGTATAGCACTTAACCCATTTCCTATAGCCGTTGACTCTGAAGTAGTGATAAGGTTTGTAACTAAAGCCCCCTCGTTTCCATGTTTCTGGTCCCTGAAGAATAGGATAAAAACATGCAATAGGTATCCTGAGTGTTGGTCCTTCTGGGATATTCATTTGGCAAGCTTGTCACACAGTCTAACTGAAAAATGTCTGCTGGCCACCTTTGGCTGCATTCTGGGCGGGGTCTCTGGGACCCGGTAAACCAGTCAGTCTTGGTTAGCCAGTGGCAAGAAGCTAGTCACCATCATAGTTCATGCGCGCTGGGGAAATCATGGGCAGATCCTCAGTAAATTGTATACGTTACATATAGCCTTGCCTAGCACGCTCCCTTTGCCAGTTTAGGGATATTTGCTCAGGAAATAATAAATGCAAGAAAACAAATTGAAGCCCAAGGTCACTGCAAATTAGAGAGGTATGAAGTGCTCTGCTTCCAGCCTGTCTCTCCTTGACAAATGAGAATGCCAAGAAAGATGGTCTTCATGTGGCCAGCATCTTAATCAAGAATTCAGACTTTCATACCCCAAGAATACCGAGGCCACTGCGACTACAACATTTAATTATACACAATGGAGTGAAACTTAAGTAAATACATGTCTAGGGATTGGAGGTGAGCGAGCACCATTGGGAGTGACTAGGAACCATTCTGTCCTTTTCCCAAGAAAGACTGTGCAGTCTTCTGGTTGGAGGCAAAGAGTCGTTACCTTTGCAAAGAAAGTTAAACATGCCCAACATCATTAGACGAAAAGCACATATGTGTATTATTCTAACAACAAAGCCATGGCAGTGAGAGGAAGGCTCCTGCAGGCTGCTTCTGTTAGCCACAGTGGCATTCGATGATCTTTGAGTGGGAGGTTTCTGTTCATTTGCAAATGCGATGACATTTTCAGCTTTTTGTACCAGGGACGGAAGCGCCTTGGGAAGCTTGTGGTTGAATGCATTCTCCCTAGAGAGCAGCAAAAGGAGGCTCAGTCCGTTTACTGATGGAGGGTGTTTAGGGGACGGGGAGAAAGGAGTAGACAGGTATGTGGCTATGAGTTATTCTAGTTTGAACTGACTTAGAGAAAATGTATTTATTTGCATCCTCCCTCCAACCTTTATTTCCTCCAAAGACTACAGGGACAAGGCACAGAAAACACGTTTTCTTAGCAGAAAGGCATGGGGTGGTTGTATGCTTTTGGCCTGAAGGAGCAGACCCAGAATAAATGAATGTGTCTGTAATTAAGCTTCTGGCTTCTGAGGATGGGACTCCTGACTTCAAGTTAGGGACTCAGTTCAGCAGCAAATGTGATCAAAAGAGATGTCAGTAGTGAACAAACTAACCCTGTAAGTAGTTAATGAGGCTGAAGGTGATTCCAAAATGGCTTAATGTGACAGAAGTTGTCTCACAAGATGGCTTTGATTCAAGTAACCTTGGACATTTGGGATTAAAAAGTGAAGTTCTCCATTTATAAAAAGCTCTACCGGAGGGGGGGTGGTTTGTCATTTTGAGGGGTAAAACATATAACTATTGCACGGTGTTGTACACCTGAAACTAATTAAAAAAATAAAATAAATAAAAATAATCAAAAGCTACGCCACTTCCTTGAACCAAAGACATCAGAGCCCAAAGGAACCTTATTTGGTGCTGAGACTACCCCGTCTTATTTCCAAGGGAGGAAAAGGAACCCTGAGAGGTTAAATGACTCCCACAGAATTGGAGGCTATCATTAATGTATTGCTCTGTGCTTTGATGATTATGCCTCTTCCTCTGGAATCTTGGACCCAACTGCTGCCCTATACATATTGATTACAAAGCAGGGATCACCCCAAAGTAACAATAAGAACACTTGCAAGTAATCGTGAGAACTCTAGACCTTTTGTCAACTCACTAGCAGATTTGTGACTCACCGAAATTGCTCTACGGGGATCAGGTACTTCACCTCAGAATAATAGTGTTGCCATCTGCAAAATGAAACAATAAACAAGCAAAAATAATAGTACTGCCAGGGCTGCTTACACCACCGATGGCGCCTTTGCAGAAATGAGAAAAAACGCCCCCTCTGCTGGTCGAACTTGAGAAGAACACCCTTTTCTCTGGACTGACTTTCCCTTGTGACAGGAGACTAGCTTTGCACGGAGTTAGATTTCATTCCCCATTTACCGCCTTAGCCAGGCACGCTTTTGCAAAGTACAAGCTACACGTTGGATGCAGAGACTCTGGTACCAGACTTACTCCCACGTTTTTTGAGACAATAAAGGAAAATACCTGTGCAAGTTCTTTGTAAGGTGGAGCATTTCTTGTCAATGGTAAGTCCTATTAATATATTCAAAGTGATGGAGAACAGAGACATTCCTTCAAAGGTAATTGTGCTTGGGCATCTGAGTTGCAACTCATTCTACTACGGAGAGCTTTATGCTCAATTCAACTGTATCTCTGAAAAAGTTGAACTGGATTTTCCATGAGTATTTTCTTGGGAAAGATCACTGAAGGATGATTATAAAGGTCTGTGTGTCAGGATATATCCCCAGGGAGAAGCGTCATTCCTCAGAGTCAATCAGAGGTGGCATCTGCTCGCATGGCATGTTAAGAACCTGATTGTCCTGGTGCTTCTTAGGATGGTTGCACATCAGTCATGGTGTTCAGAAGGACAGTCACTGACCAGCTCATAGAAACTGGACACGTGATATTCAAGTGACTGGAGAATGCAAAGTAGCAACTCCTGACATGAAAATTCTGACCTCATGTTCACAGACATGAAGGTTTTCAAGTCTGTTGCCCAGTTCTCTGTGATTCTGTCCTCTTTAAAGAGGTGATATTTGAACTGAGGCCAGCCAATGTGACAATCTGGATATAAAGCCTTCCAGAAAGAAGAAACAGCTAGTGGAAGGGTCCTGGGGCAGGTACAGATTTGGTGAGTTCGAAACAAGAAGTGGATCAGTATATTAGGATTTTTGTGAGAGAGTGACTGGAGAAATGGCAAGAGTAGTGGACAGAAGTCATGTCATGTTGGGCAGTGGTGGTCAATGACGACCAGGTATCAAAAATGCAGGTGCTCTACTCGCAGAGATTCTGACTCAGTTAGCCTGGGGTGAGGCATTCGTGTTTGGTCTTTGTCATTGTTGCTACTCTAGTTATTTTAGGTTTCTCCAGGTGATTCTAATCAGGTGAAACATCACCTGATTAGAGCCTTATAGGCTCTTACAGAAGTTTCGATTTTATTTAAAGAACAATAGAAAACCACAAGGGATTTTAAGCAGGGAAGTGACACAATGTGATTTCCATGTTTAAAATGTCATTTTTGCCTCTGTGTAGAGAATGGATTGAAAGGTTAAAAGGGGACAAGAATGAAGGGAACTATCAGAAGCCTGTGGCAAATATCCATGGAGTCTTGGTTTAGTGGAAAGAAAGGTGGAGAGATAGGGGAAATGTGAATTCCTAAAATGTTTATTTGCTGGTGGGTTGGATTTGACGGTATGGGAAAAGTTGAGTAACCAACAGATTTTTTTATTTGAGCAACTCAGTGTGTTACGGTGTCATTTACAGAAATAGAGGAGGTGTACATTTTTGGAAGGTGGGGTAGGGAAATAAAAAATTCTGTCTTGGCATGTTAGGGCTACATGTCACATTTCAAGTGTTGATGTCTGGTTGGTAGTTAGGTATTCAAAATAGGAATTTAGGAGAGAGGTAAGGGCTATGAATAGAAAATTGTGAGTTTATATGGTATATCATTGGTATTTCAAGCCATAGATTCAGATTTCTTTGAGAGCGAATGTGGACAGAGCATTGGGGTATGGTAACTGCAGGGGATCGAAGGCAAGTGGGTACTTTTTGGGCAAATTAAAATCTGGAATGATGGTTTTGTACAGAATACCCTTTCACTGGTATTAACATATCTTTCCTTAAGAAGAAAAAGAATCTGAAGTGGAATAAAATAGAACTAAAGAGTTTATTATATATAAACTCTTTGTTGATCAGTTTTTTCTCTTCAGAAAGAAACCGGATGGAAACAGGTATGAGATGGCACAAGGGTGGGAGCAGGAAACTCTTCAATGACAATTGCCCTGGTTCATTTCAGGTTAATGTCAGCCAAAGGCAAATTTATGAAGGTCAATCACTTTTTCCTATACCTATCCTGACCCTCATCCCAGTCTGGTTCTCCCTGCCAGGAAAGAGATATAGGTATTTTCAGTTCCCAGTTTCTTTTAATATTGACTCAAGCTGAAAATTGCCAGTTTTTTGACTGAGCCATAATAGTTCAATATCTTATATAACTTAATGATGTCTTCTGACAACCCTAATACCAGAGTGAATGGTGAAAATGAGTCCTGTTGTTAGAGAATGGCTGAAATAATGGAGAGAGCACAGCTTGGCTGCAGATGGCCCAGGAGAGGTGAAATCTGCCACCAACATGGCCCCTGGGCACCAACGGGCCACGGAGGGTACCTTTCCAAAGAATCTTGATGAGTTTCTCTATTCCAGAAGCATGTTAGTTATTTGCATCCTTTACCAATCTTATATGATGTGTTGACTGGTTGACTTTGGGCAACACTCTTCAAACCTGGAAAGGTACCCTAGAGAAACATGAATGTTTTCCGAAGAGTACATAGGGCTTAATTTACAGATTTTCAAGTTCCATCTGTACTATTTCCTAAAATTGAACTGCCTGGGAAATCACCCTTCTCCTACTTTATCAAATAAAAGGAACTTGTCAGTGCCAGGATGCTGTCTGTGGGGCATTGCCCTGTGGTATACAAAAGCCTCCCAAGTGCTAAACTAGAGGACATTTGAAATATTAACGTAGATATTAAGAAAATGGATGACTGTCCTGACATGGCTATCAACAAATCTTTCTGAAAGTCAGGTTTTCCAGTTCTTTCTACAAAACTAAGGGTGGACCTAATTGACTTGTCAGTTGCTGGATCATTAAAAATAATCTTTGGTGATATATCACTATGTGATTTTGACATATCACTTAGAAGGGGTATAAAAAATTGAGTGGCACCACTATTACAAAACTTTCATTCATGTCTATTTATTCACAAGAAAAAGTTTCTAAGTTCTAAGCATTTATAAAAATGAAAAATAGAAATGCAATTGAAGCTGAATCTCATTTGTTGTAGAGATTTGTTATATTCATCCATGAACACGTGAAGTAATTATAGGAGGTATAGCCATTCATCTTATAAGAGATACATTTTGAATTATAAGTCCAATAATTATTTATCAAAATTTAGAAGATATTATATTGTTTTGATCAATTCTGTACTCATAATTGTAATGATAACTCAATGCAAATTAAAATATTTAACACTTAGCACTACAGATCACTTTTTTAAACAATTTACAGTTATAGACATTTTTGTCACAGGTATGAGAGACTGATTAATAAAACATTTTAAAGCATAAAATCATATTTCATTAGGATAAAAAATTCTACGAGGAAGATAAAATGGAAATATAATTTAGAGGGGAAAAAAAGGAAGTTTATAGAATTTGGTAAAGAGCTTGTCTGTGTATTTTTTTTTCCAATAGATAATAGCACTAAATCATTATGGCATCAAATTGCCACTCTTTACATTTCAAATAGTTTTAAGATGGCAGAATTAAAATATGCTGGATATCATATCCTGTGAAGCTCTTGAAACCTTTGATGAAATATTCTAGATGCCTGTTTAGAACTGTTTAAGTGGATTCATAGCTTTTCAAAATGCTTTTGGGGGGCATAGAAGCAACAGAACTACAAGATGACTCCTTTAAAGCATGTGATAGACCTTCTTATGGGCCATTTGTGTTCTTTTTAGGCCAAAGCCACAAATCTTCATTCTAAACGGCCACTCTTGGGCTGCTGAGCACTGGTGTTGCAGTCTTAGTTCAGGATAATTCCAAAGCAACCACTGGAAATGTATATGATTGAGGTACAGTATACATAACATAAAATTTATCATTTTCACCATCTTCAAGTACAGTCCTATGGCATTAAGTACATTCAGATTGTTGTACATCCACTACCACTGTGGAAATATTTTCAAAAACTATGTAGCACCTCAAATATTTATAATCAATGAAATGCATTTTATCGGTGTTTTTTTTTTTTTGCCAAGAGAGAAGCAGACATATGAAAGCTTTCACCTTATTTTCTGTGTAACTCTGATTGAGAGTTTTGTTTACTCTGTACTGCTACGTAAGACCCATGTGAGAAATACCTCCTAGCCTTCAGGTCTTGGAAAGAATTTGATTTTTAAAATGTTAGCAGTGGTTAGCCTTTTTATTTTATTTATCTACATTAAAAACCTGGCAATAATTATGGATTCCTTATGTGGGAAAAAGTATAAAAGAAAAGAGAAGTTTGGATGCTTTTTCCCGAGGAAGGGAAGCTATATATATGCTCAGCTCTACATGACTAAGGGTGGTCCTCTTTGAAGCCTTAAGGAATCACAGTCCAAGTCGGGGTCTGTGAGGCTACTTTTCTGCCTAGGGTTTCCTCTTTTGTCTTTACATTAAGTTATATTCCTGACCTGTATAGGAAGTTTATTTGCTCATGCACTCATTCATTATTCACTCACCAAACACTGATTCACCAAACAAACAAACTTACTATATGCCAGGTCACCACCTTGCTGGCACTGGGCTACAAGGAAAAAGTATAATAATAACCACTCTCAAAAGAAACTCATAGCTTAGTGTGGGAAAGAGAATTATTCTAAATGTTACCAGTGGGATCAGTGCTGTTGCTGTCAGCTAAAAAGCACCTAACCAAGCCAGGAAGTGGAGTTCGAGTTTCAGATGGGGTGATCCCACGGCGAAGTCTCAGAAGACTAGCAGGAATCAGCAAAATGAAGGAAAGAAGGGCAGAATTTCTAATCAGAGGGAGCAGCTGGCCTTCCCAAATAGCCCTCACCAGGCTTGGCCCATTCGTGACCTGTATTGGAGAGATTTGAACTTCTAAATTAGACTCCTACGAAACGTGCCAATTAGAGCCTGGCACAGAATGACTGGCAAACAAAAAGAGCTATGTTGGGGTGGGGGGTATCTAGACAGGTCCCATTTGGCCTGCAGAACAAAGAAGCACCCCTGGGGAAGGCGGGTTTTGGCTAAGCGGCTTAGTTAATTTTCAGATGTCCCTGTGTTCTTAAAACTCTGTGACAGCAAGACATGGGTATTGGCTGCTTGGTGAGCACAGGGGTTAGCACAGCCTTTCACTAAAGGTCAAACCAACCCATGGAGGAGAAGCAATAACTCCCATATCTGGCTACAGGGACAGGAGAAAGGACCTTGAAATGTCAAACGTGCATCCTATATGAGTGCAAGTTGGTATTATGCCACCAGGCTTCCTGGGGATTTTGTTGTTCTTGTTGTTTCTGTATATACCTCTTTCTCAAAATCATGACTTTCTCAAAAGAAGAGGTTATCAATTCTGATATTTTGGACCCCTAACAAGGACTTGGCACAGAGTCAAGATTCTTAATTAATGGAATTGCATCTCTTCAATGGTGTTTTATATTATAATAGATGCCTCATCAGATAATATGGCAAGCACCGCCATAGCGTGTACCACTTACCAGGACTGCTCTAAGTGCTCATTAACCCCTATGCTTCTCCTAAAACCTTGTAAAGTGGGCGCTATTATTACCTCCCATTAAATGGGGGCCACCATTAAATGGGGGTCACATATAGGTTATATCACTTGGCCCTGGTCTCACTGCTAGCAGGTAGCAGAACCGGGATTTGAACCGAAACAGCCTGACTCGCGAGTCTGTGCTTTGAACTGTGATACCAACTGTTCTTGCCACGATTGGATAAATATTTATAACCTTATAACCCTGATTCGCAAAGAAGGAAAGTAAGCCTCTGAGAGTATAAGGGAGTTGCCCAGGGCATACAGTAACGGTTTGGTCTAGGATTCAGCTTCAAACATTTGCAACTCCAGAGTTCATGTCACTACACTCCAGAGCAATTTGCACACTCTCAGAACTGGAACAATCATCTCAAGGATTTTGACTGAGGAAGCCGAAAGGGTTAGTAAGTTATCCTTTCTTCGAGAATGTAGGGGGAGTTGCCAAAGATGGGTGGCTGGTGAAAGGGCAGGAGCAGGCTGAACTTTTCTCTATTATCAGCCTCTTATTTAAAGTGTGTGTGTGTGTGTGTGTGTGTGTGTGTGTGTGTGTGTGTGTATTTGGTTGAGCTCTGTGAATATAAAATTCATATGTGTTCATTATAAAAATTTAGAAAATGGAAAAAGAATACAGAAAAGCCATAATTATCACCATTCCACCCTCTTGACATAATCATTGCTAACTTCTGTTCATTCATTATGTATATGTGTACGTATATATGTATAAATAAATATATTTCCAAGTGAATTTAGGCTCAGATTATTGTGTAATTTCATGATATATTCTTCAATGATGTGATTTTTAATAGCTGCACACTAAGTGAATAAACCATAATTTATTTAATCCTGGTTTGTTTATTGTTAGGTATTTATCAGTATTTACACCTCAGATAATTTCTTTACAGAAAAATTCTTAAGAGTTGAATGGTTGGATCACAGAGTTTTCATGACTATGGAGAAAATGTCCTTATGATATAAATTTATTCTGACACCAAATCTATAGGTAAATCTCGTCTCCCTAGTCTTTATCTATATTATTATCTTTTCAAAATTTGTCAGGTAGATGAAAAGCTTTTCCCTCAGTTTTAAAATTGTAATCCTTTGATTATTAAAGTGGCTAGACCTTTTCTATAGGCTAGACCTGGTCATTTTGTATTTCTTTCTTTTTTGGGGGAACGGACTCTACTTTCATACCATTTTTTATTATCCCAATGACCTTTATAACCTCTTTATTTATTAAAAAGAAAACTTAATCTATTACAAATATTTTCCAAATTGTTCATTTATGTTTAATTTTTTTCTTCTTTTTACATATGGAAGTTTAAAATTATATAAGCAAACTATGAATTTATTTCTTATTTTTTTCTTTGCTTCTGAAATTTGAATACCTCAAAATTAGAATTATATTTATTTACCTATGTTTTCTTAGATTTATTATTTCAATTTTTATATTTAAGACTTTAATATATTTGCCATCCATTTTGGTGGATGGTATGATGTAGGTGCTAATTAATCTCTTCTTTTTCTCAATTGAACAATTGTTCAAAAGTGATATTTGAGTGATCCTTTCCCCTGTGGTCCTTAGTACAATTCTCCCTTAGTTTTTTATTTAACAAACATCTGCTCCGTCCTCATTATATAAAGGGCACTGTGCTATGTGCTGTAAGGTCTTTAGATGTATAATTTCCAGCTTCTGCCCTCCAGGAATTTATAAAGAAGTGTAGGAAAGTCACACTACTGAATTAACCCTCACACAGATGGAAGGAACAAGAAAGGCAGTCATTTTGATAATGGCCTTGAAGTTTCTATTAAAATATTGATGATATCTCATGTCTACGTTTTAATTTCCCCTATGGGAGATGCAGCGATGCATGACCCAGATCCCTCTTCAAGGAAAGTCGATGCCCAGCTGCAGGAAGGATGCTCATCAGAGAGCCTCCAGCTGTCAGATCCTTCAGGGTCTGCCTAGGTTGCAGAAGAACACCTCACCCAAGGACATGCCCTTTCTGGGGCACCTGGTTGACTGAGTGAGGCTGAGTGAGGTATTCAAGCCTAGCCATTTGGGCAGGGCAAGTCTGATAGGCAGTATTTGCTGCAGAGATCCCCATGGGTGGGCCAAGGCTTTTATCAGCCCTGCATTTTAGTTCATCTTCTCCCTTGGCCAATTCCTGCTTCCTCCCCTTCCTCTCACAGATGTTAATCCCTAATGAATATCTTGTATCCCCAAAACCCACTTCCACGTTGGCTTTTTAAGAACCTAACTGAGACACCCTCCTTCCCCTTCCCCAATGTGTGGCCTAGACCAAGGGGACAAATCAGCGCTTCCCGAGGCATCTACAGAAACTTAATTCTGGCGACTTTGGAGAAATCTTACAAATGACTTTGGTGTACTAGGAAATGAGTTGAAGCATGATGGGTGCATCAATTAGCAAGTAATATGAACTTAAAATGTGTGAAGATACAAATAGAGAGGCAGAAGTTCAAGTCGGTGATAACTGATGTGTTCACAGAAGGTGTACAGGGAGCCGTCTGGCAGACAGAGAGAGTGTGCACTGGCGCTAACTTTTCAGGATATGATGAAAGAAACAGCATCATCCTTTCATGTCCAAAGAGAGGATTTTTATTTTCTCTGCCCAATACAAATACAGTCTCTAAATGGGTACTGTGTAATAACGCCTAACATTTACAGAGCATACCATGTGCCAAGCACTGCACTAGGCACTTTCTAAGGATAGTCTCCCTTCCTCTTCACATTGAACATTATTAATTCCATGCTCATTTTCCTTAGAAAGTTTAAGTGTCTTGCCCAAAGTCATACACATTTTAAGTGGTGAACTCAGAATATGTACCTCAGTAGCCCAAGCACTACTTTATTCTAGGTTATCAGCCACTAACAAGCCTTGTGGCCTTGGAAAGTTATTTTAACCTCAGCCTCTTCTTCTCTAAAAATAAGCATAATGGTGGCTATCCCATAGAGTTTGTGTGGATGACTAAATTAGGTAATGCGGTATAAAGCCCTCAGTATTATCGGTCACATTGATAGTAACTTATCGGTGTTGTTATTTTTTAGGTTTCTGACATGAATTTCCACATTGTCTAAAACATGTTTCATTTCTGATAAGGGACTACATATGGGGAGACTTTTAGTTGCCCTGGCACACTGATCTGGCTTAGAAATAGCCATCTTTCTCCAAACACAAAGAAATACTAGGTGAAATATACAAAAGTATAAAGTAAACACAGAATTGAGCTTGAAAGTAAGACAAGGCAATCCAGGTGCCAGAAATGAAACAGGGGAATAAAGCCAGGGTTTATGGCAGAAGCTGTTGATGACCAACTCATAAAGCCATTAGGCTCTGACTTGGGATTCCAAGTCCTAGATATCTGGTTGTTGCAACTCCTATACAGGTCAAGAGAAGAGGCCTTTGGGCCTTTCAGCTAAGCTCCCACATAAACATAGGAGTTATATGATTGGAGAATTCAAAAAGAAACCTGGAGAAAGCTGGTCATTTACCTAAAGTCACAAATAGAAATAGAGTTACCTGGGAGTAGCTAACACAGTCCTGATTTACTATGTGCATATGTAAAAACCCAAGTCAAGAAATTAATGCACAAAACAAGTAATCTAGAACTTGTGGATCTCTTAGGGTCTTGACAGAAGCAAACATAAAACCCATCCCTTCAGGATGACTTTAACCTCAGAGCACCCAGACGCTCAAGGGGCACAATTCCTGCTGAAGATGAGCTCACGATAAAAATTACAAAACACATGAGACGCTACCATGAGAGAGAATTAGCAGCTAAACAAACTGTCAATTTTGTACCCAAAGAACTGGAGATAATAGCACAGTCTGACAAAACTTCTAAAAAAATTTATTTTAAAAATATGCAAGGAAATAAAAAGAGAGAAGCAATAAGGCAAAAGTAAAGAAATAAAAGCCCTAGAGATTGGGGGAGTCACAGGGAGGACCATAATAAATAGGGTTATCAGGGGAGACCTCATGGGGAAGGTGAAGAATAAACAGACATGAAGGAGGTGATGGAGTTAGTCAGAGAGAAGAGAGTTCAGATGATCTTTGAGACAGGACTGTGGCCCATATGTCCGAGGACAGCAAAGAGGCCAGTATAGCTCAAAAGGAATGACTAAGGGAAGGAGTTAAGTTAGTCTCTCTGTGCCTCAGTTTACTCAACTGTAAAATATTTACTTCTCACAGTTGGAAAGATTAAATAACTTAAGCAAAGGAGTCCTATTTATGGAAGAACACTACTTTAGATCCTTTATGTCTGCTCTTTAATCTTCACAAGAAGCCTCTGACGTAGGTCTTATCTCCATTTTACATGCAGAACACTAAGGCTTCAAGAAGTTAAATACTTTTGACCACAAAGATGTGAGAAATGCATCTGGGACTTAAACACACTCCCATTTGTCTCTAAAGAGCAAGCTCTTTCCATAATCTTCACATGGAATAGCCAAACGCAGTGATGGGTTTAGTAGCAGTAGTTTCATTTTTTTCTTACCCTGAACCAGATACATCAGTAATTGATTCAGTCTTAGTTTGGGTTCCCCTAAAGCAGAGCCTAAGGCAAAGATTTGTGTGTAGATGTTTTATTTGGGAGGTGATGCCAGAAAGCAGGAGAAGGAATGGGCAAGTGAGACAAGTAGGAAAGAATAGACAGCAAAATTTCTCACTACTATCAGCAACTGGGCCCAGTCATACTGAGGACATTTTGAGGAATTGTGTAGACTGCACCTCACATGCTTCCAGCCCTATCCAGAAAATTTCCGTAAAAACTGGGAAAATGTTCTTTGTCTTTGTTGCTCCTCAGGACCTTTTGTTTTTGACTTCTTGGTAAAAGTGGGGCCAAAGTGAGACCCAATTTTATTTCGTCCATACCTGGGTTTACCAACAGGCAGGGATCGATTAATTCAGAGGGAATTTTATTCCCTTCTATCCCCTGCCTCAGAGAAACATTCAGCCAGGTTCACTCAAATTTTCAGGGGACCCCTGAGCAAGCTGGTTTTCACTATGGCCAAAGTTCATGGCCCTCTCTCTCTTTTCCAGCCTCCCCGGCCTCCCGTCCATCCATTTTACCTCAGGCTGTGCCTTGTAGTCCTGGGTCCGCACCTCCCCCTTGGACCTGATGACATGTTTAGTTTCTCTGGTTTGCCTCCCACCCCCACCCCCACCCTCACCCCTGGCTTGCTTCTCCCTGAGTACTGATTTTGTGTGACCCTCCAGCTCAAAAACCTGCCCGCCCATTCCCCTCAGCCCCTGAGGGGAAGATAAGACGGGGAGGGAGACAGTATTTGTACGTTGAGCAAAGACACACAAATTACTCTAATAATATCACTTTGCAACACAAACTTTCAGGGTAGAAAAGAATGACTTCCACATTAAAGATGCACCTTTACTGTAAGATGAACCCCTTTCAGGAAGATTAATGTGTGTGTTTTAGAATATAACTTGGATGAGGCAGTCTTGAAGGTAAGGTGTATCCCAATGGCTCTGATCTGAGCAGAAGAACATGGTTCCTCCCACTAGAAAATCAGAAAACAGCAGCCTCTAGTCAACCTTTCTGAGCTACTAGGGGACAGGAGCACCAACCGATATAAAATTCAATGAATTATCCTGTCACTCTTTAATTCCATCTATACACTTGCTTCAATTTACTTCTTAACGTTTAGCAGGACTCCCTAAATATGTGTGTGGCAGGTGGAGGAGGAGGAGGGAAATTACTTTCTCCCTGAAGAAAGGTCCTTAATCAACTGTCAGCTCCTGATGAAAAAGAGGCTATTGTCCAACAAGATGCAATAGATGCAATGTATTAGGCGAGGTGACCCCATTTTCACTGGTTTGTGTAAAATATGTTGGCTTTGGGAGATGCTGATTGCTTCCAGTCTAAGTGCTTTTGTGCAGTGCTTTTCCCCAATTGGCATCTGCTTTATCTCTAGGGGTATCTGTCTCGCTTGGCTTCATTGCATCTATTTGAAGCTGAGTGGAATGGTTTTGTCTGAAATAAAGTTCCCATCATGACCCTCTCTCCTTATCCCTTGTGGGTGGCAATAAGATGCCAGGGTGAAAAATGTTCAACCTAGATGCTGTCAGCCTTCTCCCTCTCCTATTGCAAGCTCTGGTTTCTTGAAGCCCCCAGTCAGGGCTTTGCAAAGTCCTGAGGCAGTGGAAAGAACAGGCTTTTCCAGTGGGAATCCTGGTCTGCCACCTGCTATCGTTGAAACTCAGAAAATGTCTTAAAATCTTTGAGCCTTGGCTTTCTGACCTATGAGAAGGGAGATGATTTTATAGAAGGAAGTGGGATCACCTCCATTGACATCAGGTCCATGACAAATACATGAAGAGGCTGACATGTTCACCTGACTAAGATGCTCAGTTGTTTTTGGAAAGCTTATTGGAAAGCTAGTGAGAAGCTGAGATGGAATAAGGCAGTGACCAGGTCAGAAAGATATTCCAGGGAGAGCCAGGAAGGAGCGACGAGATGGGCGTGAAGAAGGATACTCCACTCTGGAGGACGATACCAGGGCCTGAGCCTGGGAGAGCGAGTAACCATGTGGCTGCTGCCTCACAAGTATTATACGTCTGGAACCCATTTGTGCTTGAGGGCCCGGGAAGCCCTACAGCCTGTTTAGGCTGCTGCGTTTATTGTGCATTTATTTTCTTTGATGTGCTTTGCCCACATACGCCTCTCTTACTAGTACATCCTGATCTTCTCCCAAACACAGAGAAGCCATGACATTTGCACCGTTTCCTTCACTTTTTAGTGCTGAAGTCTGAGGTTATGGATTGAGACACATAAAGAAGGAAAAGGAAACAGAGAGCCCTGAACTCTCCTTGTTTTCCAGCTGGAACATTTCCAGATTTGTTTTTCAACTTGATGTCTGGCCCTTTGCAAGAGGCCACTAGAAACCCTGATCCACAGATAACAGAGCCTGAAGGTTCAGGGCTGTCAGCTGTCACTTCCATCTTTTCTTGTTACCTGCACCCCATACTGTAAATCTCGAGAATTCAGGTTAGAACCTTCCAAAGAAGTATGCATTCCATGGCATTGAAACTGATGAAAGAAGTGGGTTAGAAGACATCCTCACGCTTTTCCTCTAGTCTATCCTCCCGTCTCCCCGCTCCCTCATTCTCTTTCTCTAGTGTCTTTTAGACATTGACTGTGTATGAACTAAAATTCTACTCCACCCAAGATGGATAACTTTCTGGAACAAAAGTTAATGATCACTGAAACCTGTCTGAAGGAGAATCAAAGGTTTAAAAGAACTTATGCTCAGAGCCGTTTGCCACGATACAGTCAAATTCGACTGCCTCACAACCCATTATCTTCCCCCTTTCTCTTCTTTTCTCTGTAGGACCCATAATGGCCATTTCACTTCTCATTAGGACCTTCCCTAGAGATGAAAAATGAAAAAGGGAAAAAGACAAAAGAAAAAAGCTAGAGTAGGAAAAGAGCTAACCTAGCTATTTAGTAGCCCAGGGGAAAAGAAATCTATTATATTAATAGATAAGAAAGAACAAATTAGACCAATTCAGTTAAAGGGTGGTTTCTGAATTGTCTTTGGATTTCATCTTTCCTTCCCTTCTGCTGCAGCCATTGTTATCCAAAATATTAATAATTGATGCAAGCTTTAGACCAGGATTTTAGGAGAGGTCCTCTTAAGCAAAAGATAGCTACTGGTTTAGGATTGGCTTGAAGAAAAAAAAAAAATCCATCTTCAAAAGAAGCTGCGTATGATGATTTTCTTTTATTTTTGATCAGGAGAAACTTTATGAGAACAATATCTAACTCTGACCATCTACGTGTTAAAGAATGAGGTGAGGGGACAGTAGAGGGCAGAATGGGGTCTCTCCAGCTTAGCTTCCCCCTAGTTTTTGGTAGCAACCCCTGAAGCACCAAAGAGACTTCCCCAGGGGCCACCAGATCACATTGATTTGGTAATTTTGTAAGCTTTATGGTTTTTTGGCTTGTATTTACATCTCATCTCTGTCACTCTACCAGCTAGAATGCTTATAACTTCAAGTAATAGAATACTCAACTTATGATTATTAATTATTACTGTTCCGGCAAACTCAGATTCTCTTATTCTTTTGCTCCTCTATCCAAAACATGTCGGCTTTCACATTTAGGCTGGTTCCTCCTTATAGTGAGATGGCGGCCATAGCTCAGGAAATTATGTCCTCATTTTTCTGTGTCCACAGGAAGAAAAGAGGTCCTTTCTCTTTGCTTCTCTCTTGCTTTTCAGGGTAGGAAACATAGTTCAGAAGCTCCTCAGCAGACTTCCCCTGCTGTATTTTTGGCTGGAACTAGATAGAGGCTCACTTCTAAGCCAACCACTAACCAAAAAGAATGAGATTGCCATTTGTGGTTTTAACCAATTATGCTTCACTCCTGGGTGGGACCCCAACTTCCATGAGGAGCTGCCAACTAGATAAAGCTGGAATTCTGTTAGCAAGGGAAAATTGGGGAAATGGCTATTGGGCGGGCAATCAGGTATCTGGTGATCTTGAGTTTCAGTTTCCTTATCTGACAAGTAGAGGAAACAAAACTTAACTCACAAGATTGTTATGAAGATTAACAAAAGACAAAATCATCAAGAAGCCCACACAAGATATTTTTAGGTATCATCTTGTAAAGTTTTAGATTGTCTCGAAAATCAAATAAGGCCTGTGTCTTTCTGTATGAAATTCAACTGACTTCTTCTCATAAGGCATAGGATCTTCCTGCCATCAAAACTCTATTGAGACCACTTATCCATCTCTTCAAAATAATAGATTCAAATATGACTTCTTGAAAACCCAATGTGTTAAGTCCAGTACAGTTTCCATGTAAGACAATTAATTAGTTGTTCAACAAAAACAAAACTGAAAAATGGCACACTATTCTGAGGGATAAAGATCAGCCAGTGAACAGGGAATTTTCTTTCACTACGTGTATATTGCTTCTGTGAACACTCATCAAACCACATATTCTGATTTTAAGTTATAACAATACATTCATCTTCCGTATATTACAAGTTAACAGACATCCTGAAAGATGCTATTATTCAGTTTTCTGAATTTATAGGACCACTCTTATAAATGTTTTAAAGTCTCTTTTGTTATAAATTTGATAAATTTCTCTCATTGAAAGGACTAAAACCTATATGAAATCAGAACTGTCCTGAAAAATTAAAAATGTAAAGTCACCCTAACCTTTTCTTGTAAGCTCTACTTATATTCCTTATTTCACTGAAAAATGTTCAAGAAATACTATAAATCATGATGTTTGGGGTATTTCATTACTGGATGCAATCATTTTTTAAGCAGTTATTTTATTTCCTTCTCTATCCCATCTTTCCATGATATTTCAGCGATAGTATTTGAAACATAAATGTACTCCTGAACACATATTTAGGTATAAAATATCCAAAGTAGCTTAACTAGTTAATACTTAGAAAAATGTTTTCGTTTTCTGTGCAGCTGTAGAAAACTGAAACACTTTATTTCCCACATTTTGCACATTGAGATGTAAGTGTTCTTGCAACTTACTATTTGGAAAGTCGTTTGGTCACATGTTTATAAGCCAATAATCATGCTTTAGGGAATCACGTCTCATGAGATAATCCATAAATAGGAAAAATTTTTGGACACTGAGATATTCATCACTTCTTATTTTAATAGAGCAGACATTTGAAAGCCACCCAAAATGACCAGCAATAGAAAATTATTAGGTAAAGTTTGGTTTAGCCACTTAATAAAATATTGTGTAATAAAAATAAAGTATTTGTAGAGACTTTTATAACAGTTAGAATTTTCACTTTAGAACATGATCTGGAAAACAGGATGCAAGATTTTATAATTATTAAAAATCCAAAACTAAACGAGATTCTTTGGATAGGGCATTTTACAAAATGAGTGATACGAAGTATGTCAGAATGCTATAATGACTGTGTATGCATGATTGGATTATAGGTGAATGTTTTTTCTTTGCATTTCAGTCTTTTCCAAATCTTTATTAATAATCACATCTTGCTTTTATAATTTAAAAGGAAACATTAGTTTATGCACTTATTAATATAAAAGAGAACAAGTGTGTTTTTGCTGAGGCTAGCTAGAGAATGTTCCCTAAAATTCTTTACATTTCTCTCTACAGAGATTAAAATGCTGGCCTAACAAAATATATGGATGGGTTTTACTCTACCATACTGCCTCACTTAGCAGGTTATAAGATTCCAAATTGAGGGTCAAAGGATTTTGCCTACAATGGATTCTATGATGTTCTGCATTGCCTAATAAGTACTAGACACCCAATAAAGTGTCTAGCTCTATCCCCTTGTAATTTACCCATGAGTTAGTTCAGTCTAAAAAATTCAGCATGTTCTAAAAAGGTTTAAATAAATATTTGGATGATTGCTCATTTGTTAGTTGTTATGGAATCCCGTGATAGACTTTGGAGGCATATTCTAAACTTGTTGCTATATAGTTCTTAAAAATCAATCAATCCATCTTATTATCAGACACACCATGTGTCTGGTAGTGGTGTATCCAGGTAGCACATCGGGCCAAGGGCAGCCCAGCCTTCAGCAAACAGTGCTCACTAGGCAGCTCCAAGTCCAGGTTTTCCCCTACACATTCATGAGGGAGCCTACAAATAAATCCTGAGTTCTCCAAAGGAGCAAAATGCCAACAGGAACATAATGGAAGGAATGTGGTAATATTAACTCACATGTACTATGAAATCCTGGGTTGATAAACATCCCCCTCCCCCGCGCCACACACACACACACACACACACACACACACACACACACACACTGCACTCACTCCTTTTAATTGACAGGGAGTTACCAAGCCACCTGTGTTTCACAAATCCGAGTAGAAAGAACAGGTGACTTCACATCAATAATTTTGGTTTCAAGGAACAATTACAGCTTCTTGTATTTATGGCCCTCTGGTAAGTGTGCTGCTACTGGAGAAGATGCATCTAGTGATCCCGATGCTGTAAAGGAACTCTATCTAAGTGGAATTTGCTTGTACTCGCGTAACGACTAGCATAGTGATGTTGCCTCCAAACTCACATACTCTATGGACACTGTCTGACAGAGCTTCTATAACCATATTTAGTGTGTCAAGATTCTTAAGGTCTCACTCTGTATTTCCTTGTTAATACCAATGGATACTTACAGTGACATTTGTCCCATCCATTCATTCACTTAACATACATTTATTTAGAAACCCACTATATGCTAGGTGCTATTCTTGGTTCACTGTAGATCTGGGCAATGTAGCCTTGGGTTTTCGGGTTTTTTTGTCATTCTTTCCTCTCAGTCACAATGAAGACGTCCCAGTCAAGTCTTGTGGTGTTGCTGCCTATAGTGGTTCTGCTCCTGTGGTAAAACAAGGAATCTGCTTTGAGGGATAAGAAACCTGCTAAATTTCCTGGGACATCTCCTTCTATTGCCTGGCCATTTGCTTATTGATGATGAGGAGTGCTGGTGACTGCTCAGAAAAGGACCCTAACTCCCTTAACATTAGTTGAATTAAATGAAAACCCATGGGCAGGCATGATTGCATCTGGAAATGAGTGTGCTAGAAAAGTATTAACCTCTCATTATGCAACAGATGTCTGAGATGGAGTCAGGAGCACAGGAAACTGTTTTCAGATAGTTATCGACCTAATCACAATGAGGATTTTTTTTTTAAGATTTTTATTGGGGAATTGGAATGGGAACAGTGCTGGGGAATGGGGGGAAGGGGACCACACAAGCTGCTGTCTTTTTTTTCTTCAGTCTAGTTGTGGAGGACGTTGCTTCACTGGCGCAAGTTGGCACCATCATTGTGCTCTTCCCGGGTGAGGCACATCAGTCGCCGGCTTCTGGATGGCCGCTCACAGCGGCTGCTGGCCACTCACGCTGGCTGCTGGCTACACACAGTAGCCCATGGCAACCCACTGCAGCAGGGGCTGCAGCCTACGCCGTCGCAGGCGACTCTCGGCAGCCCAGCTCCAGGTTGAGCTGTTGTTCAGCATCTTAGCTGTGCAGGGCAGTGTCACTGGCCCTCATATGTGGGATCTTAACCGGGGCCCTCTGGCGCCCCAAGCCAGCTCTTAACCATCACGCCACTCGGCCAGCCCAGAATGAGGATTTTGAAAAATCAATATGGGTTCCAGATCCACGTTTCTTTACTACCAGCTAGAATAAATAAATAAACGTTGTATGTCTTAAATGTTGTATGTTTTATAACTTGTGTATGTTTTGTTTGTGGCATTTAAAAGATCTTTTTGTTGTTTCTTCAGCAAATATTTATTGAACATCTATTATGTGGCAGACTCTGCACTAGACATAGGATACAGCATTTAAAAAGGAAATAAGCAACACTCATCTCATAATGCAATTCTAATTATTTGACTTTTACAGAGGGCCATATAAAGATAAGACACACAAATAATTATTCATAGTCCAACTCAAAATAGAGAAGGGGAAGCACTCCACACCGCCTGCCCCATTAGTAGTGGCCAAGTAGATTGTCCCTGCTACCATGTAAAGTCTACGACCAGTAAGACTGGTCATCCAGGAAACAACAGGAGGAAGTGGGCAGACAGGAATGCAGAAAGAGTCTTCTTATATAGATTGACACTCTTTTCTGTCCTGTTTCCTTTCAGCTGTCCCATGACCACCTGCTGATGGCATGATTTCCCACCTTCTCTCCCCAGACAAGTTATTGTCATTGGTGCTTGGGGGGGGGTCTCAGGTAACCATTCCTCTCTGGACATAATTTACATTGAGGCTTCTCACTAACTTACCATAAGAAAAAGCTTAAATCTGTCCTTTTTAGTGCAGACCAATCAGATCTCAGTTATCTTATCTACAAGTATAACTGTTAGATTTAATACACACATATTTTTCACACAAATGAACACCCTCACTTACAGACAGCCATGCCGCATGGTTTGTCACATGAAGGATGCCTGGCACCTGAGTTTTCTTCACATCTCCCCACAACCCTAAGGGAGACACCCACCAGTAGTGTTTCTGCTTTCATTGTGTAGCAAATTGATTTTAGAGCTTCCCAAAACCCAGTCCCTGAGCTTGCCCTCTGATGATGCATATTTAAGAAGTAGATCAGTGAAGTAAATAAGTTACCTCACCTAACACTAGGGAATCCATAAGCACTGGAAAATTTCATGGACAACAGAATGTGGGTATCTCCAACAGCACCAATGGAAGAATACGGAGTAGATGAAGTCAAGATTTGTAGATATTTGATAAAGAAAATCCACACATTCGTGCCAGCATATACCTAAAAAAATATAACTTATAGCAACAATTTACTCTGCCCAGTTCTCAGGGCTATGAAATATTGAAAATGTCTTTTTCTAGCCTACCTAAGATACCAAGAACTTCAAATTTCCCTTAAATAAGCAGATCGCTTTGATGGGTGAAGGTAGCCTTTCTCCCTAACAGGCATCATTTGGGGCTCGAGTTTCTTTCCAGGAGACTTATTCAGTATTCATGTTCAACCTGGTTGCACTGCAGGGACGTGTGGCATTGAATTCATGGTGCACAGTATAAAACACAAGGCAAAAATCACTCTCGACAGCTGAAGGAAATCAGTTCCGGTTTTCTCAGGCGTTTCCACAGCGGATCAGAGGAAGCCATTCCCCACTCGCTTAACATGAAGTTGTTCAGCAAACATCCCACTGGATCCTCCCGATTCAAATGGTTTTTGCAGCCAATGTCAACCAAGTGTCAGCCAGCTCAAGGTCCTTGAAGTGCTGAAATTTCTAAAACTTGAGAGATTCTATTTGATACCAGAACAGCACTGGGTAGAAAGGCAAGATCAGCACGAAGGGCATTTACACAAAGGAGGCGTTCTGATTCGGTATCTGTTCCCATGGGTGAATTCATTCTGCGCTCAGGTTATTACACTTATGATAGGATTTTGTTCAATTCTCTCCTGTATCTGGTTTAGCCTCTAGTGGTCTGTTTCCATTTCTACTTCTCTTTGTAAAATGTGAAATTGGAATTCCTGGGTTCTGACCAAATCTCTCTTTGCTTGGCCTCCTTAGTGGCCCGGACAAGCCACTAAAGTCAGGATTGGATTCTAGAATAAGTGGGTGCAAACATTCCTTAAAACCAGCTCTTGGGGCCGGCCGAGTGGCGCGATGGTTAAGAACTGGCTTGGGATGCCAGAGGGCCCTGGTTCGGATCCCACATATGAGGGCCAGTGACACTGCTCTCCGCAGCTGAGATGCTGAACAACAGCTCAACCTGGAGCTGGGCTGCTGTGAGTCGCCCCAGACGGTGTAGGCTGCAGCCCCTGCTGCAGTGGGTTGCCATGGGCTACTGTATGTAGCCAGCAGCCTCCGTGAGCGGCCGTCCAGAAGCTGGCGACTGATCTGCCTCATCTGGGAAGAGCGCAATGATGGTGCCAACTTGGGCTAGTGAAGCAACGTCCTCCACAACTAGACTGAAGAGCAAAAGGACAGCAACTTGTCTGTTCCCCTTCCCCCAATTCCCCAACACTGTTCCCATCCCCCCCAATTCCCCAATAAAAATCTTTAAAAAGAAACGAAAACAGCTCTTGGTTTTCTGCAGGAAGAGTGGGAGCAGGAAAGCATTGAAACATCCAATACACGCAGAATTGCCTGAGCCTGATAAAATTACAAGTCTTAGCCTCCTCTTCCACCAAGTGGTGGGATCCCAGGCCTCCTAGCCAAGAGCTGCAGTGAGCTACTTTTCTTTCCCTATCTTCTCCTTGACCTGACCTGAGAAGAGAAATAAGCAAAGGACCAGAAAAGCCTAAGACCAAAATAATCCACAAACTGGAGACATGGTTCCCAAATAAAATAATAGGCTGTAGGCTCTGTTTGATATGGGTACTTGACTTTCTGGATACAAACACTCAAAACGTGCTTTTCCTAAAAACTAAAATCTGAGTATGCATGTTTGGGGAAAGGGGATTTGGAGAATTGAAGAGAACTCCTTCTTGCTGAAAGTTATCCTTTTGAGAGACAGACTGGATCTGAAGCTCTTGTTTTGAAGAAACATTCACTAAGGAAGCAGGGAAAATTGTGGCTGATTTTTTTTCCCTCCTTTCAAGTCTGACAAAGCAATGTTTTCTCCTTGCCTAAAAGAGAAAGAGGTCACGACTCTCCCCCATCCCTCCTATCAGCCAAGCTGAAGGGAGCCAACGGGGCTGTTCATATAAAAATGCCATTCACTGGGCTCAGACAGGCCCAGCCCTTTATTATTGAGTCCTGCTTGTTTTTTAACCAGTATGAACTGGATTTCCTCAGCTTTCTTTAAAGAGCCAGCTCTAAATATATGTCTCAATACGGTGCATCTCTCCTGGATAGAGGGTAAACCAAGCCAAGAAGTGATGGAGTTCTTTTTGCTAAATATCTAAATATAGTACATATGCACACAACACACACACTTAGCACTTTCCACACCATGTGCTTCTACTACTACATAATCAGATGTCATAGATCAGCTACAGACCAAAGACAAAACCAGGAAAACAAAGAAAAGTGAGGAAGAAGGAAAAAAAGAAAGGAAGGAAAGGAGACAGAGAGGGAGGAAGGCAGGGAGAGAACGGACTTTTCCTTCCTTGCACACATGCATTTATGCTCAGGTTTGGACTCTATTTTGAAGTTTTGTTATGATTTATTATGCATACAATATTCATAGGCATCCAAATGAAAGAAAAAAAATCACTTACAGCCTTGCTTCAACAACAAATCAAACTGTTTTCACTTGCTGTATTCTTTTCCTGCTCCCATCCTGACGTTGGCATCAATTTATCTGTCACTTATTGTTGATTCTAGAGCAGCATTGCTTGAGGGGCATCACTGATATATTGACTGCTTTTCAGAACAACAACAACAAAACAACAACATTAAAGGTGGATTTTAAAATCCATCGTGAGCACAGAAAATCAGCAAAACCTGGGAAAACTGTGCATCTTAGATTCATGGAAGCCTGTGAGTTACCATCTCATTATAGATATGATTTTTATTAAAAATATAGCTAACATACAATATTATATTAGTTTCAGGGGTACACCATAGTTATTTAACATTTATATACCTAAAGAAGTGAACACCATGATAAGTCCAGCAACCATCTAACACCCTACCACGCTATCACAATATTATTGACTATATTCCCTATGCTGTACATTACATCCCCATGACTTATTTGTTTTATACCTGGAAATTTGAACCTCTTATTCCCCTTCACCTTTTCCCCCCTTTTTTAAATTTTCAATTACAGTTCACATTCAATATTATTTTATGTTAATTTCAGGTGCGCAGCATAGTGGTTAGATATTTATATAATTCAAGAAATGAACCCTCTGACTAGTCTAGTACCCACTTAGTACTATACATAGTTATTGCCATATTATTGACTATATTCCCTATGCTTTACTTTACATCCCCATGATTATTTTGTAACTACCAGTTTTTACTTCGTAATCTTTTCACCTTTTTCACCCTGTCCCCAACCCCCTCCCATCTATCGCCCCAGTAAACCTAGTATTCATCTGATACCATACATAGTTATTACAATATTATTGACTATATTCCTTATGTTATACCCTGCATCCCCTTAACTACTTTGTAACAACCAATTTATACTTCTTTCTATCTTCCCCTTTTTTTCACCCACACCTGCAACTCCCCTCCCATCTGGCAACCTTCAAAATGTTCTCTGGATCTATGAGTTTGTTTCTATTTTGTTTGTTTATTGTTTCCTTTAGATTCCACATATAAGCGAAATCACATTGCATCTGCGTTTCTGTCTAACATACTCCATTCAGCACAATACCCTCCAGGTCCATCAATGCAGCTGCATATGGCAAGAACCCATTCCCTTCCCTGGCAGAGCAATATTCCACTGTATATATGTACCACCTACTCTTTATCCATCAACAGAAACCCAGGCTGCCTCCACATCTTGGCCATTGTAAACAATGCTACAATCAACATATGGATGCATTTGTCCTCTCAAGGTAGTATTTGGGGTTTCCTCATTTTGGCTGCCTCTCTGTGTTTAGTTCTATGTGTTAGGTAGATCTGCTATGTCTCCCAATCTTGGCCAGTGACCTTATGTAGTAGGTGCCCTGTGGGGTCCTGGCACAGTCTTCCTGGTCACCTGCTCCAGGAGTGTCCCTTGTGTGGGTTATGTATTCCCTCCTGTTATCGTTGAACCTTGATTACTGTTGGCATGTCAGTGGGTGGAATTGACTCTCAGGCTGATGGCTGTGGGGTTTAGCCATGTCCACAGCTTACAGGTTGCTGTGTGGGGGCTTACCCCAATGAGTGGGATTCTGCCCAGCTTGTTGTGGTGCCTCTTGAGACTGCCCTTTGAGTGTGCAGCTTGTGGGGCTAGTTGGTCTGAAGCCGACTTCCAAGTGTGTTGGCTCTGGATCCTCTTGGGAGGGGCTCCAATGCAGGTCCAAGTCACCCACTGCCTGTCACCAGCCGAAGACTATCTGGTAGAATCTACAAAGCAATCTACAGTTGTTCACTGCCTGTGCTAAACCTGGAAGTGTGTAGGAGAGACCACACTATAAACTAAGGACATCTGCCATCAGTACAGGGCCTGGGGTGGCTCCACAAAAAGCCAGGACACCCTGAGGCCTGCTACCACCTGCCTGCTTTCTTTAGGTTCAGCCCCTGATAAAGCTTTGTGTGGTACACAAGTTGGGTGAGGCAGGGTCTCAGGGAATCACTAGAGTGATAAGAATTGTAGCCACCAGGTGATGTAGATTCTGGTTTGGTGCCAGTGCAGAGCCTGAAGCTACTCAGCAGAAGTTTCAGAGCACCCAGAGGCCAGTTGCTACCTGACTGGGGCCCGTGGACTCAATTTTTCAAGAAAGAGTGCAATGCAGCAGCACTGGCTGCTCACAGTAAAAGTGCTTCTGGTGTTGGGGGAGTTGGGTGGGGTGGAGTCCCAAAAGAGTCAGCAGGGCAGAGCAGCAGAGCTTACCAGACCAGTCAGTTTCAGATTTGGCCTGTGGGGGCGGGCTCAACATGGAAAAGATGGCGCCCACCTGTGGAAGCAGGATCCTAACTGGGAAAATGGTTACTGTCCTCTACCCCTTGTCATATTGCTCAGGCTGCCTCCTGTATGCCTTCAACACCCCCCTGAGTCACCATCCCTATGCCAGAGCCCAGAGTGAGTACCTGTGAATGAATTGGCATGGGCCGTTTAAGAGGACGTCTGGGCTTCCCGCAGCCCTCCATCCTCCCAGGTGGTTGGAATCCCCACCATCTTTTACAGCCAGATGGTGTGGTGGGGGCGGGTCCCTCATTACTATGGGGGGAACCTCCATGACCGAGATATCGCTCCTGATTCGCAACCACCACATACAGGTTTGGAGCAAGCCTGTTTCATGACTCCATCCCCTACCAGTTTCAACGCTGCCTCTTCTTTATATCCTAAGTTATAAAACTTCTGTTTAGCTAGACTTCTGTTCATATGATTCTCCAAGTTGAATGTTCTATAATTTAGTTGTAATTTTAATGTGTTCATGGAAGGAAGCAGGCATGGTATTTACCTACTCTGCTATTTTGGATCGCCTCTATAGGTATGATTTTGAATTTTGCTTTTCTTATTATCATAAACATTTTGCAGGACTGTATCTAGTCTCTATAATTCCAATTTTCATAGTATCATATTATATTACCAAGGGGCATACTACTGACAATTCTGCTTTGACAAATATTTAAGCCTCTTTCAAGTGGTGTGCTTGGGCCAACTTGTACCACCACCTCACTTGCGTGGGCTCATTGTGCATCTCTTCCCTATTCTGGGTTCAGTGACTTCAAATTGGTAACTTGGAATTGGCCATGGTGGGAGTCTTTACATAATGAAAATTGGCAAAATTGCAAATGTGCCAGTGCCCCACTGCTTATTTCTAATTTCTTTGTTATTATATATAATGACTATTTTTGACTTCCCAATTTTTTCCCCTTCTGGCATCTAGAAGAATTCCACCAAGGGGATAGTGGTAATAAAATAATAATAAGCAAAGGCTAACACTTTTTGAGCACTTACCATTGCTAGGTACTATATCACCTGTCTTATTTAATCTTTAAAGCAACCCTACAAACTAGGTATTATCTGTAATTTCATTTTACAGAGGAGAAAAGTGAGGTTTAGAATAACTGGATTATAGTCAAGTAGCTTACCAGAGTCACACGACTAGTGAGTGGCAGGGCCAGGGTCTGCATGCAGATGGTCTGGCATCAGAGGTCACCACCCCTGAACCACAGAATAGTCAGTAGCATTCCTAGAACTCTAGTTCTGAGCCCTCATAAATGGAGTCTTAAAACCCTAGCCTGCCAAGTCCTTCCCTTCCCTGTCACAAGCCCTGCAGGGCTTTCATTTTTGTTTGGACACCCTGAAGAAGCTTGGCAGCCCTGACGCTGCTGGTGCCAGATCTGCTCAAGGTTTCCATTTTCTTCCTTGCAACATTTGGTTCCAATATTCAGTAAGTTGATACAGCTTCTCCATCCTCAGGGTCTTTAACCTTTCTTCCACATAGTCCTCTTCTTTTCCTGCCTTCCTAATGATGTGGTTCTTCTTTACAGGGTTCTAGGGTTTGCCTCCACCTCAGCAGTGTCATTTTCATCACCTCATCCATCCCTCTGTCTTTCAGTTTCTTTTCCTGTTCCTTAGTCCGAGCCGAGTCAACTGCTTTCTCAGCAAAAGACCATCAGAAAGCGTATTCATCAAGAGAACAAAGTTTATTAGACCTACTGCACTGAAAGAGAATGCCGTCTGCACAGTCTTAGTAGTGCCTTGATTGGAGGAGGTGAAAGGAGGATATTGGAAAGGTGTTAGGGTCTGGGCTGAGTGATACAAGGCAGGACTTGCAAGGCATGGAACTGGTTGGGGTTGGGGAGAGTTTGTGAGCTTTTGATTGGTGGGCACAGTGAGGTAAATAGCCTAAAATAACTTGATAAGCAAGCCATTAGTCTTCATAAATAAATTGTTATGTTGGTTCATGGCCTCATCATCCTGATACAAGTATTTCCTAATGTGATTAACTAAATTGCTTTTGTTTGTTCCCAGTAATGTTTAGCACAGAAAGGGGAAAATTGCTTGATCCCAGTATTGTTTATCACAGAGAGAAGAAAGTGTGATATTTTCAGTTCTCAGAAGGAAGAGGCCCTTTCTCTTCTAATGCCTATGAGTCCCTAAATAGGGACGAGGCCTTCATCCACTTCTCACAGGCCCTCCTGGCAGAAGCCTGAAACAAGTCTCTGCAGACACTACCAGTGACAACACAAAGCATCATCCTCAAGAGGCCTTCCATCCCACAGTCCACTGGTGTTCCTGGATTTAGGTCTATTCTGTACATTTTCTGGGTGCATTTCCTGGCTTTAGTGACACCCAAGACATTGACAGGAGGCCTTTGTTAAACAATCTCGAAGCCTTTCAATATGTCTAGTCATTGTCTTCCATCACCAGCCCATTGGGAGCCTGTACAAATAAGAACCTTGGTATCCTTCCCAGGTCTATCAGTGGATACACAAATTAAATCTTTTAGTTATGTATTTCTTACTAAATGCGTCAAGCAGTTGTCTTCTTTTGAATTGTGCTCATAGGATAATTTCCAAAAGTGGGACCACAGGGCAACAGGAAATGAACATTTTCATGGCTCTTGAATTATATTACCAGCTACTTTCTATAAAGCATTGTAACAATTTGTAACTGCCAGCAGCAAACCATGAGTGTACTGTTTTCACCACAATATAAGTAACATTAAGTTTTATGATTAAAAATATATACTATAATTTAATTATAATATTTTTTATATTTAAATTTCCATTTCTTTGATTTCTAAGGAGGCTTAACATTCGAATACATGGTCTGTATAACAATGATTAGAACAAGGAGATAAGCAAAAAGAAAACTTCAAAAGCACCTACAGATGCCACCTAAAAATAACACTGATAATAGTTGGATATATCTTGAAAGACCTTTAAGGTCTCTTTCTTTCTATAAATATATTCTTTCTTCCTATAGAAATGGGGTCACACTGTACAACCTATTTTGTGACCTGCTTTTGTTCATTCACCCACCTGTTTTGAATAATTTTCCGTGAAATAATGTGTATCACTAATATCAGTGGTACTGATGGAGCATTATTCCATTGCCATGAGGCAGCATAAATAGAGGTTAAGAACGTAGGCTGTGGTGCCCAGCTGCTGGGTTCAAATGCCAGGTCAGCCATTTAGTAGCCTTGTAGTTCCGGGCAAGTTATTTGTATCCCCGTGACTCGGTTTACTCATTTGTAACACAGGGATCATAACATGTCTGCCTCACAGGGTTGTTTTGGAGATTAAATAAATTAACACTTGTAATACTTTGAGAGCCTGGCACACCATGTAAGTATTTGCTGGAAGCAATAGTGGGTGTGCCCTAATTAATTAATCAAACCCATGTTATTGGACATTTCAGTTGTTTCTTTTCTTCTGTTATTACAGAAAATGGTGTGCTGAACATTCCTTAGACTGATTCCTAAATATTAAATTGTTTAATCAAAGAGCCCAGACATTGTTAAGGCTTTTGTGACATATTCCTGTGTTTTCCTCCATAAAGCATATCCTGTAAGCAGTGTAGGAGAATGCTACTTTTTTCTTAATGTTAGCAAGTGATTTCCATAGGTTCTTTGCCTGCCTGGGTCAGGTGAAGTCAGGGAGGTAAACATGATCTGATTGGAGAGCCAGAGGCACAATTTCCTGTGGCCTCTTGGTACTGCCCCTCATAATCTCCTCATTAGCTGGCCTACCACTTCATCGATACTAGGGAGCATGAGCCGCATAAGCGCTATTTAAAGTGAGAAACAATAACTGCTAATGCTGCATTTAGGATTATCATTAAATTGAGCTAAAAGACAATGCGACATCTCATTGAAATAAGTAGAAGACTTGGAGGAATAACAACCTAATTTATTACAACTCTGCATGAGCACAAAGAGCACTAGACAGGTTCATCATGACTGCCACTTTGGAAGAGCGCACTTCGGATCAGCTGCATCAAGTGAAGGCTGCTTGAATGTGGCAGCTCTGGTTCATGTTATCTCAGTTATTAAGTAAGTTGCTAAATCACATTCATCATGACACTTTATGACTTGTCCAATTTAAAGAGGAAAAACTCACTGTGCAAGAGAATCAAACACTGGCTGCTTTATCATAATTAAGGACACATGCAACAATCTAGAATTTCTTAGGGGAACATACAGTACTGTATCTGGAGGTGATTCTAGATGGTCATGTTCTGTGTATAAAGAACAGTTTTATTTTCTAAAAGAAACCATTTGGTGGTATATATGTATATCCCTTTCTGCCTTACCTACCTCCTTCCCCATAGGAATCTTAATAGGGTTGGTCTAGTCACTTCTGTGTGTGTGTGTGTGTGTGTGTGTGTGTGTGTGTGTGACTTTTTTTTTCCTGCCTTGACATGTACAAGTTCAGTAGTAATATTGAAAAGACCATAAGCCTTTGCCCATTTTAATTTGGTCAGGAAAAAAAAATGTCTATCCAAAGTAAAGGGAAAGCAGTTGATTATTTTTAATAGTATTACCTGAGCTTTCCTACTGAAAGTAATGCAATATTTATCAAATCTTTATATTTCCAGGAGTGGTTATATAGTTCTTGCTTAATATAGTTAGGAAGTCAACTCTCTCTTTTTCTGGTTACCCTCTTCAGGTCATGTGCCTGACGATTAACTTGTTAGTGCCAAGGAAAGTTAGAACATGCATGTCATCTTACTATCCCCTCTTAAGTTGCTCTCAAAAAAAAAAAAAAAAGCTTGAAGAGGGAGGTTTAAGCTTCTAGACACTGTGAGGTGATGGGCCAGTCTCAACCCCTGACACACTTTCTCCCCAGAACCACACAGATGGAGAGGTGACTGTTTCTCAGTGGCAGCACTACATTAAATTCATCTGTCATTTACAATGTTGAAAGAATGTATTATTCACTCTTATTTATTATTCAAGAAACAAAGACCTAGAAAGTGGTGTATTTTAACTTAGGTCAGAAAGAGAAGGGATGAGACAAGACCCTGGAACTGACATACATCGAACATCAACTACAGGCTAGACATACTAATATATGATAAATGATTTTACCTTGGCTCACAACAATGAGATAAAATGGGTACATATCCTGTCTTGGCAGACATAAATGCATCATTGAGGTCAAGAAAGAGCAGAGTGTTTTAGTTACATGCAGTCAGTCCCCCAGTGCATTACGGTATACTTATCAAGGTCTTTAATTTGCTAATTAGTATTATAGATCAAGAAAGGGACATAATATGTAGAATCTTCCAGCTTATTTGGCATAACTCCCAACTCCCCGCCCCAACAGACAGACACATACATATTATAACACACACATCCAAACAGGCACATTTTTTTTAACAGAGTAATTTGTAAGTTAGTGTTTCTTAAAACACATTTGGAAAATATCTCTCACTGCTGAAGTATTAGAGACCCAGAGAGGCTAAGTGACTCTCTCAAACTCACACAGAGATTTCAAGGTAGAATTGGTGTGCAGCCCCAGGCCAAGCATCTCTCCAGTTCACCCCACCCAACACCAGTCTTAACCTTGAGCAGTCATAGTATTGCTCAAACAATGAAGTCTCACAGGGTGATAAAAAATGGTTGAACTCCACCTGATAAATAATTTCTCCTGTGGTTTCTTTTTCATCCTACATATTATTCAATATTAACTCTCAATTTGAGTAACAAAAGCAAGCAGTTCCTTGTTTGTCCTAAGCAAAATATCTTAAGATACTGACCCTTAGCTGAGAGCTGAGATGTCATGGAGAAGTTCAGCCGTCTCTGATTTGGCGTAGTGGAGTGATTAAGGGCACAGCCTTCGGTTGACACAGACAGGCCTGACCCATATTTGGCTCTGTCACTTACCTGCTAGGTGCTTTAAGTTTAATAAGGACAGTGTCTGTGTTGGTTTTGTTCAATAGCATATACCCACTTTTGACTTAAGGAATAATAGTTAAGCATGTTTAATACTGTGTCATTCCCCCACCAATGCTCTCACTCCATCTCACTCAAAGTCAAAGTCCTTACAGTGGCTTACAAGGCTATGCGTGACCTGCCTCGCCCTTTATCTCTCTAACTTGATCTAATTCTACTCTCCACTCAATTTGTGCCAGCTGTACTGGTCTCCTCATCATTTTCTTGAGCCCACTAGGTCCATTCAGGGCCTTTAAAAGTGCTGTTTCCTCTGCCTCAAATGTTCTTCCTAAAATAGCTTACCCCTAACTCTCTTTGTGTTACTACTCAAAAGTCACCTTCACTTCTGGTTATCAATCACTATGTAAAAAACAGCCTCAAAAATTAGTGTTTTAAATAGCAATTCATTATTATTGTATCTGATAAGTCTGTGGGTCAGGACATCAGGCAGTACAGAGAGGAAAGCTTGTTTCTGTACTCCAAAGTCTGGGGCCTTCACTGGGACTTGAATAGGTGGATATAGGGACAGCTTGGGGATGTCTCAGCCTCTCTCTCTCTCTCTCTCT
>NW_017732319.1:388747-390877 GCF_001890085.2 Hipposideros armiger
CCCTCCCTTCTTTCTTTCTCTTTCTTTCTTTTTTTCTTTTTTGAGAAACATCCAGACATCCTACTTGTTTCCATTTCAACATCTGTTTTTGCTTCTTCCTCTTCACAGATTTGTTGAGCATTAACCCAAAACATCGTTGTGGGGTGGTCAAAGTCCTAGGGCCCTCAGGGAGGCACATGGAAGCAGAAACAGCAAGAGCACAGAATTGTAAAGGCACTAAAGGCAGGTGTCAGCTGCCTCAGGTACCTGGTTGGACTTGACTCAAACCATTTCATGGCCTGTCGGAATCTAGGAAGTAATTAGCCATTTAATGAGAAATTAGGAATTGTCCCCTGCCAGTTGATAAAAGTTCTCAAAACTTACTTACTTGTGGATCTCTGCCTAGGTGACCCTTAATATTATTCCTGTAGTGCCACTCTGTCATTCCAGACAATATGCCCAGGCTTTTTATATTTAAAAATTCCATTTTTCTCAACTGTTTTGTGACTTTGATAACCAGGTTTGAAATGGAGGTGGGGAGTGAGATGGAATTACTTCGCATGTCAAGAGAGCTTTCCTCATTTCATCTGCTATACCCTCTTTCTCCTGTCTTTCTTTTCCTTACTGTTTCCTCCCTCTTTAGAGAAAAAAAGCAAATTTTTCCCCAAGTTTCAAGCTAAACAATTCTGTCCTCATTCAGATTCTATCCCCAAATGGACTTACCTAGGCATCTTCTCAACAAGGAAGTTATGTCCCTTTCCTATGGAGGGCTTGATTGAACTAACTGTTAAAATGAAATCATCTCCCTGAATCTCCTATTGCTTTGACTAAGCTCATATCCCTTCTCTGATTCACCCTCCCTTTGGCCCATTTTAGGAAGAAGGACTACAGTTTATCTGTATTTCCAAATTTCCCTTTTGCAAATAAAAAGTGTCACATATTTAAGCTTTCCTGGGAATGAAATATCTAGTTGCTTCTGGAGTACAGACTAGAATTTCCAAAGCTTTGCTTGGAAGATCATCCTCAAATCATCCAAAATGATTTATCCCATCCTATGAAATTTGCAAATTGGCATGCATCAAGCACCTTAAGGGTAACCCAGGTGATTTGTGGGGATGAAAATGTGGAAAGGTCCAGGCTGTCTGCTATAATACGTCGGGAGCTAAGAGTTAGGTCACCTAAAGTGAATCTTTAGACGCATGTCATATGGGAACCTGGGTTTCGTTAGTGAATGGGGAAATATCAATAGTTGTTTGGTTGCTTGTTTGTTTGACAATTTACTTTAAGAAAAGGTCCAGAATCAAATACCAAATCTGCAACTTAATAGTTAAGCCTCCTTAGGCTATTTATAAACCCTCTCAGAATCTCTTTTCCCTCATCTATAAAGTAGAGGAAGGATGCCCACTTCACAAGGATATTGTGAGGATTAAGTTATGTAAAATATAAGAAGGCCTCAAAAACTATCAGTCTCATAGTTTCCTCCCATAATTCAGACAAAATCCTGTAGTTGGAACTTAGACAGGCTTCGTTGTCATGCATTTCATTTCAATAAGGTTATTTTTTAATTAAATTTATTGGGGTGACAATGGTTAGTGAAATTACATAGGTTTCAAGTGTACAATTCTATAATACATGACCTATATATCACATTGTGTTCTCAGCACCCAGAGTCAGTTCTCCTTCCATCACCATATATGTATTTGACCTTCCTTCTCCTCTTCTACCATCCCCTCTCCCCCCCTTACCCTCTGGTAACCACTAAACTGTTGTCAGTATCTATAAGTTTTTGTTTTTTTATTTGTTTTTCTTGTTCCCTTGTTGCTTTCAGTTTTATAACCCACATATGAGTGAAATCATATGGTTGTCAACTTTTTCTGTCTGACTTATTCACTTAGCATAATAATCTCAAGATCCATCCATGTTGTTGCAAATGGCAGTATTTCATCTTTTCTTATGGCAGAGTAGTACTCCATTGTATATATGTACCATATCTGCTTTATTCAATCACCTATCAAAGGACACTTTGCTTACTTCCATGTCTTGGCCACCGTAACTAATGCTGCAATGAACATCGGAGACTCCTGTCTTCACAGATAATGTTTTCAGAGTTTGGGGGGTAGATACCCAGGAGAGGAATTGCTGGGTCATATG
>NW_017732319.1:393022-396105 GCF_001890085.2 Hipposideros armiger
TTTTTGTTTTCCGATGGTCTTAGGCGACCCCTGTGAAAGGGTCGTTTGACCCCCCAAGGGGTCATGACCCACAGGTTGAGAACCACTGGTAGAAGGGATGGTGCTGAAGTTTTCTTATTTCTCATTAAATGGCTAATCACTTCCTAAAAGAACTTCCCTACAGATATGCTTTTAAAAACCTGTAAAATTTCTTTAAAAGCCCTTGTGCAATTTTCTATTCATTATCTTAGCAATGATGAAGCAGTTAGTATAGCCTGATAAATACAACAATGTCAGTACTTGATTATAGTTCCGCATTTTTCTCCCCCACCTCACTTTTTTTTTTTTTCTTCCTTGTAAGATGAGTTCTTTGGGATCTGACCCAGCATTTTTCTTGCTTGGGTCTATAGTGCCATGTCCATTTGCTCATTTGAATGGCAGGGGGAAGGATGGCTGGTGCTGCCATTAGATGAGCATTAGGACCCCCACTTTGTAAACTGGAAGATGAACTTTTGGAAAAGAGAAGGAATTGGTAACCACTATTGGCTACAGTCAATAAGAGAATGTAAGAAGGTTTCAAAAACAAATTTCTTGGCTTTTAGTGACAAACTCCCTCAAGTCAGCTGGCCTTCTAATGAGGATTCTGATGAGAGCCCACTTTGGAAGGGGAATGTGGGATATCAAACCTACCCTGATATATAAATGGAAGCTTCAACCTACGCCTCCAAAACCAATTTGTTGCCCCGAGTCTCTGCCAAGCTCCGTGGCTTTCTAGCATCCATCTGACCTGTTCCTTGCTGCCCCATGACCTGTGCTGACAATGATGCTGACATGTTTCTTCCTTCTTGCTTGGCTTCTTTTACTTTCTGCCATTCCCATCATCTACCTAGGACTGGCTGGACTCCCACTGTACCCCAACACGCTTGACTCTGTCTTTGAGTTAGGTGTGCTTCAGCTCTTAATCCTGAGCCTCCAATGTAGCCCTTTGCTATTGAATTGCTAAATCCCCAAGTACTGTCACTGATGGCCCAGTCCCAAATGGGGCCTCTTGAGGGTCTGCCATCTCTACTGGGGCGGCCGACTCTTGCCATCTCCTGGCCAAATCTGAAGCCAACCAGCCACCATCTTCCACTCATCCTTCCCATCCCAAGGCAGAGAGTGAATGAACAATAATGGAATTTATCTTATTAAGTGAAGGTGCTTTGGGATGATTGGGGTAGCAGCAAGGTAGGAGAAGCTTTATCCTAGAATGGTATTCCTATATTCCGGGTCTAGATAGTGAGATCTTCATCCAGGTGGACTATGTGGGTATGGCGGTCACTGAAGCTTTAGAGTTGATGGGGTGAGAATGGAAGCCTGAGCTAAGAACAAATGCTTTTATGAAAAACCTATTCTTTTCTCAGAATCTGATAAGGGAGGAATGAGCAGGTAAAATATATAGCTGTTAATGTTATGAGGTCATTTTTACTTTAGCGCTAATGAATATTTGGGGGCCTATTATCAAGACGATATTAACACTTCTTGTGTTTGACAAATGAGATGCCAAAATGTTTTAAACACCAAAGCTTTTAGGCATTTTTGTTTTTTATCCACTGTCTCTTTATAGCCATCCATAAAACCCCAGTGTAACACTTAGCACACTGCACACCGCCCTTGGTGGTATGATAATTATTGGGTCAGGAGGACTTAGATGTATATTGACAGTCTCTCAGGAGGCATTGGAGATTTATGGACGCACACTGTCGAGAATTCCTCTTAGACATGCCAGGGAAGTTTTGCACTTTGAAATTGGATGAGAGAGTCTCTTTGGAGAATGTTTCACTGTACCAGCAACCCCGACGGTTTCCAGAAAAAGAATGCCTAATGTATTGTGACAGATGATCCTAATATGATTTATTTAATAATGATATAATAAGGTAGACATGTGGCCTTTGTCTTTCAAAAATCTCATTACAAAACACACAAAGGAAATAATCAACGCTAGAAAGTGTAAATTCTGAATAGATCTGTTGCCTGGCTTCCCAATATTAAGAAACTTGTCAAATTTATTGTGTCACCTAGCAAGGCAGCTCTCAGGTTTATGGCTCCTGAAAGTCCAATGTAACAATAGTCAATTTATAATTGTTTTATATTCTTTCATCCCTGCAGGTTGTAATGGAGGCAGTGGATGGAATGTTAATTAACTCCTTGGGGTAAATATGAGTAGTCAGTGGTAGCACNTGTTGTTCAGTATCTTAGCTGTGGAGGGCAGTGTCACTGGCCCTCATATATGGGATCTGAACCGGGGCCCTCTGGTGTCCCAAGCCAGTTCTTAACCAATGCGCCACTCGGCCGGCCCACACTTAATATTTTTTATATCTTACATATTTAGTTTGTTGACTGTATCTCCCACTTGGATATAAATTCCATGAGTCCAGAGACTTATTCTGTTATGTTTACTGTTGTATCTTCAGCAACTAGAATAGGATGTAACAGAATAGTTACTGAAAGAATGAATCAGTAAAATGCCGGTAAAATTAACTATTATCACCTTCAGTTTCCTGATCTACAAATGAGACTAATACTGCCTTCACTCTAGGGTTCTTGTGAGGATGAAATGAGACCAGGTATATGAAGTATGTAGTATAGAACCTAGAAAATAATTAGTAGCTATTAACTTGAGTGGCAACTGGGTGCACTTAAATGGATTTCAGAAATATCATTAAGTACATTTTGACACTGTCTTCTTGGGCACCCCTTAATAGTCTGATACATGGAGGAAATAGGCAATTTTAAGCCAACTAAGGCTTCCTCTCCAGGATATTTGAGCTTAACCACAAAGGAGAATGAGGATTTGATGGAAGGGCAGGAGTCATTTATTTTTAAAATGGCGTTCCTTTTGAAGCAAACATCAAAGTTGCTAGAAAGGTCCCTAATAGAATGGTCATCATGATGGGTCACTATTTATATTTCACCAAGCAAGGAAACCTCATTTGAGTGCTATCATTTGCTCCCTAATTGATTAGCTATAAATAGCAATCCAGTCATTTATTTCCACTCAAAAAGGCTTTCTAATTTGTTCATTTGAGCATTAAAGCAGTGCTAATGTAGATTTTCATCTCATC
>NW_017732319.1:398371-404643 GCF_001890085.2 Hipposideros armiger
TTGACGCAAGCTTTTATCTTTTTTAATTCCCTTCATAGTTCCTTCTGATTTATTTTATTGTTCTTCTAGTTTCATAAGATGAGTACCAAATTTCTGTATTTTTATTCTTTAGTAGTAAAAGCATTTAAGGTTGTGCTTTTTCCAAAGAGTAGAATTTTCAGAGTCCCATAGGTTTTAATGAGAAGTGTTCTTTTAGTTGCTTTCTAGTGTTTGAAATTTCTCTTTATTTCCCCTTTAACGCAAAGCTTATCTATAAATTTTATTTTTAAACTTCATATATAGATGATCTTTATGTGTGTGTGCATTCAGGTTTATGACACATGTCTTTTTCATAAAATAAATACATGGCACCTCTCTTTACCCTATTAAATACTTTAGCCTTAAATTTCATCTCATTTATTATTGATACCATCAATCCTGCTTTTGTTAAATTTTAATTTCACTGAATTCATCCCTTTATGTTAAGCCTTTATTATTTTTTTTAACTCTGCTGCTTGTAACCTGCATGGAACTGATTTTTAAGCTAATTAAGACAGTCTTCGTATTGTAGTAAAAGAATTCAGTCTATTTACATTTATGCATTATACTTTATTTTGCTCCTTCCATCTTATTTTGTTTATTACTTATTTTACATTGTTATTTCCTTTTCTCCATTTTTCTTATTTTTGCGCATATGACAAAGCTGCTATTTATTGCCCCTTGTTAATTTGGATTTTTTTTTCTAACTTTTCTTAGAAAACACAGGAGTGGTTATCAGGAGCTCTGTTTTGACATGTAAAGGTTGAGATGCCTATGAAAAATGTTAAGTGGAGAGCCAGAGTGGGCAGTTGAGTGTATGATTAAACTCCTTGTCCAGTTAGATTGTCATACGTTATCATTGGATGTGGGATGTGGAGGTTGGGGGAAGAGGCATGACCAGGGAGGTGGTGGGGTGAAGACTGCTGTCAAAATTCAGGGAGTTGACATTATGCCTCATATTCAGCAACAGGGCTGTACCTCTGAGTCTCTCTCTTCTGTCTGTCCTGGGAGGACACATCCTCGGGAATATGCACAGTCTTCCAGACCATCAGGGAAGAGTGTGATTTCATTTTTAAAATGGCTTCTTAGGAGCCATCTCTGGGTCGGAGGAGCTTAACATTCAGCTAGTGTTGGTCTGAGTTTCTGCTTAATCTCCTGGAGCTAGTTAGCCGACTGTNTTCTGCCATTCCCATCATCTACCTAGGACTGGCTGGACTCCCACTGTACCCCAACACGCTTGACTCTGTCTTTGAGTTAGGTGTGCTTCAGCTCTTAATCCTGAGCCTCCAATGTAGCCCTTTGCTATTGAATTGCTAAATCCCCAAGTACTGTCACTGATGGCCCAGTCCCAAATGGGGCCTCTTGAGGGTCTGCCATCTCTACTGGGGCGGCCGACTCTTGCCATCTCCTGGCCAAATCTGAAGCCAACCAGCCACCTTCTTCCATTTATCCTTCCCATCCCAAGGCAGAGAGTGAATGAACAATAATGGAATTTATCTTATTAAGTGAAGGTGCTTTGGGATGATTGGGGTAGCAGCAAGGTAGGAGAAGCTTTATCCTAGAATGGTATTCCTATATTCCGGGTCTAGATAGTGAGATCTTCATCCAGGTGGACTATGTGGGTATGGCGGTCACTGAAGCTTTAGAGTTGATGGGGTGAGAATGGAAGCCTGAGCTAAGAACAAATGCTTTTATGAAAAACCTATTCTTTTCTCAGAATCTGATAAGGGAGGAATGAGCAGGTAAAATATATAGCTGTTAATGTTATGAGGTCATTTTTACTTTAGCGCTAATGAATATTTGGGGGCCTATTATCAAGACGATATTAACACTTCTTGTGTTTGACAAATGAGATGCCAAAATGTTTTAAACACCAAAGCTTTTAGGCATTTTTGTTTTTTATCCACTGTCTCTTTATAGCCATCCATAAAACCCCAGTGTAACACTTAGCACACTGCACACCGCCCTTGGTGGTATGATAATTATTGGGTCAGGAGGACTTAGATGTATATTGACAGTCTCTCAGGAGGCATTGGAGATTTATGGACGCACACTGTCGAGAATTCCTCTTAGACATGCCAGGGAAGTTTTGCACTTTGAAATTGGATGAGAGAGTCTCTTTGGAGAATGTTTCACTGTACCAGCAACCCCGACGGTTTCCAGAAAAAGAATGCCTAATGTATTGTGACAGATGATCCTAATATGATTTATTTAATAATGATATAATAAGGTAGACATGTGGCCTTTGTCTTTCAAAAATCTCATTACAAAACACACAAAGGAAATAATCAATGCTAGAAAGTGTAAATTCTGAATAGATCTGTTGCCTGGCTTCCCAATATTAAGAAACTTGTCAAATTTATTGTGTCACCTAGCAAGGCAGCTCTCAGGTTTATGGCTCCTGAAAGTCCAATGTAACAATAGTCAATTTATAATTGTTTTATATTCTTTCATCCCTGCAGGTTGTAATGGAGGCAGTGGATGGAATGTTAATTAACTCCTTGGGGTAAATATGAGTAGTCAGTGGTAGCACACGTAGGTTTAAAAAAAAAAACAAAAAACTTTTTTTTTGGTTTTTTTTTACAAAGTTACAAAAGGAGGAAAGAGTTTATTGTATTTAAGTAAGGCCATCTGTCACATGCCCACATAGCCATTTTCACAGTCACTGCAACTATTGCCTCCTTCCCTATGGAGATTTGAGTTACCTTAGCTTAGTCTGTGTCATCCTATAGCACATGATGCATTCATAGCTCCCTTAATGGCTTAGTAATTCTCTTACAGTGTATCTAGGCTCAAAGAAAGTAGCTGGGTCCAAACAGCTGAAAAAGTCATCTGAAAAAATAATACAATTAAATTGAAAGAAAGGTACTTTAAATTTCACTCTGCAATAATCATAGCTACTTAATAAAGGAATGCCTGTACCTGTTGGGCAATGCACAAATTCTCAAACCTTGAAGTCGTAGTGTAATTTCAGCAACTGCCAAACATCTAGTTTCACAAGGATATCGTGACTTTGAAAGAAACGTAGTTGAGTGGTCTAATGTTGAAATGTAAACTACTTTGAGTTAGCAGTTCACAAGATAGCCAGTAGATACCAAATACCCCTGTATTTCTCTTGAAAATATCCAGTGTTGCCTGTGAGTTCACTGTGATGACTTGGTATATACATTTTTGAAACATCACCTGTAGTTTCATGTCACAGGAGCACCGAATATACCATTTCACTATACTCTCTTGCTGCTAGAAGCTAGTCTTGTGTCCAGAGTGACACATTTTAATGCAATATGGCCTCTAAATGTAAATCAACTAATTCAACTCACACTCATACAAAGAATCAGAATCTATTCCAACATGGGAAGAAAAGTTGGTTGTTGTTTGCAAACCATATATCCCACAAAGGACTGGTCTTTTGAATATATTTTAAAATCTCAAACTCCCAACAATAAAAAACAAATAATCCAATTAGAAAATAGGTAAAAGACATGAAGAGACATTTCACCAAACAGAACATATAGATGGCAAATGAGGGTATGAAAAGATGTTCAGCATCATTTGCTATTAGGGAAATGCTATAATTCAAATCACATTGAGATATCACTATATACCTATCAGAATGGCTAAAATAAAGAAAATGGTGACAATAACAAATGCTGTGGGTGATTTGGAGAAACTGGATCACTTACACATCACTCACGGGGATGTAAAATGTTACAGCCACTCCGGAAAACAGTTTTCAGTTCCTTTAGAAGTTAACATGCAGCTACCATAAGACCCAACAATTACACTGCTAGGCATTGGTTCCAGAGAAATTAAAATTTATGTTTACATAAAAACCTGTACATGAATGTTTATAACAGCTTTATCTGCAATAGCCCAAAACTGGAAACAACTCAGTTGTTCTTTAATAAGTTTATGGTTAAACAAAATATGTACATCCATGTCATGAAACTCTACTTAGCAATATAGGGGAACAAACCACTGATACACACAACGACCTGGATGGCTCTTGAGAGAATTCTGATGAGTTTAAAAAAAAAAACCAATCCCAAAAGCTTACGTACTTTTTGAGTCCATTTAAATAACATTCTTGAATTGACAACAGGATATAGAAATGGAAGACAAGATTAGTGGATATCAACAGTTAAGAAGGAGGTAGGGTGTGAGGGAAGTGAGTGTGGCTATAAAAAGGGCAACGTGAGGTATCCTTGTGGTGATAGAAATCGCATTCTATATCCATGTCAACACCCTGGTTATGATACTGTACTATAGTTTGTAAGATGTTACCATTGAGGGAAACTGAGTAGAGGGTACAAAGGATCTTTTTGCATTATCTCTAAAGATTACATATGAATCTACAATTAGTGCAAAATAAAAAAAAATTTAACTTAAAAATAAACTTAATTGCAGTTAAAAAATACTTTGTCACTGTTATAAGTGGACTATTTTCTCTGTTTCCATTTCTGGGTACCTTATTGTTAAAATAGAAAAAAGCCAATGGCTTTTTAAAATTCCTGTATTTATCTTTATATTTTATTTTCAGACACCTCATCAAATTCTCTTATTAATACTGGTAGATTTTATTAGAGTGTCTCAGTTCTTTGTAGATATGTAATTATATAATTAGCAAAAAAGAGGTCATTTTAGCTATAATTTTAAATGTATCTGCCAGTTATTTAATATTCTTATATTATTTTCAAACAAACTTCCAGACAATATAAATGATAATAATAGGCATTCTTCTCTAATTAATGATTTTAATTGAGATGGTTTTATTATTTTATTTATTCTATTCAGATTTTTTGTAATTATTAGTTTCAGGTGTACAAAACAATGTAATAGTTAGACATTTACACCCCTCACAAAGTGATAAACCCCCTCCCCCAATCTATTGCCTCTGTGACATCGTATATATCTATTACAATTCCATTGACTATTCCCTATGCTGTACTCCACATCCCATGACTATATATACATATTAAATTATAGTTGACATTCAATATTATTCAGCTTCAGCTTCAGGTGTACAGTGCAGTGGTCAGGCATCTACATCGACTATGAGGTGATCTCCTTAACAAGACATGTGCTCATCTGACACCCTACAAAATCTTTACAACATTATTAATTATATTCCCCAAACTGTTTTTCATATCCCTGTGGCAATATTGTAGTTACCAATTTATGCTGTCTAATCCCTTCCCCTTCTCCCTCATCCCTACCCGCCTCCCATCTAGCAACCCTCAGTTTTTCCTCTATATCTCTGAGACTATTTCTGTTTACTTTGCTCATTTATTCAGTTCTTTAGATTCCACATATAAGTGAGATCATACGGTATTTGTCTTTCTCTGACTGACTTACTTCACTTAGCGTAATGTTCTCTAGGTCCATCCATATCTTTGCAAATGGTATTCTATTCAGATTTAATTGGCTTCTTTGAGTAGTTTCCAGGCATTTTTTTTTATTTAGCATTGTTTTCAGTATTTGTAGATATGATCACACGGTTTCCTTCCTTTAATGTATTACAATTAATTATATTGATAAGTTTCCTGATATTCAACTCCATTTCTATCACTGGAATAAACTCTGTTTAATCAGAGTGTATTTTTGTATACACTGCTGGATTCTTTTGCCAATGTTTTATTTAGAATTTTCATATCTATATTCCTAAATGAGGTTGGTGTATACTTTTCTATTTTTCTACTATTCTTTGTCAAATTTTGATAATACATTTATGCTTGTGCCATGAAACTAATTGAGGAGCTGTCTAGCTTTTTTATGGTCTAGAACAGTTGAAATAGCATCGTAATTATCCATTCTATAAAGGTTAAATAAATCTCAGCTGTGAACCCATCTGGTCCTAGTGTTCTTTTCAATGGTAGATCTCTAATCACCTTTACAAGCTTGCCTACAGTTGTTGGTCTTTTTCAAGTTTTCCATTTCTTAAAATAGGCTTGAGTAATTTATATTTTGCTAAAAATCATTTCCCCTTAGGAAATAATTTGTATGTAATATTATTTGAATCTTTCCTGCATCTGTGATTGTTCTTTCTCTTTTATCTATAATCGGACTCTTAAGTATTGGTCTGTTTTATTATTTTTCAGAGAACCACCTCCCAAATTTCCTTATCCTTTCTAAATTTTGTATTTTTTGTCTTCTAGTTTGTTGACGCAAGCTTTTATCTTTTTTAATTCCCTTCATAGTTCCTTCTGATTTATTTTATTGTTCTTCTAGTTTCATAAGATGAGTACCAAATTTCT
>NW_017732319.1:405188-415667 GCF_001890085.2 Hipposideros armiger
TTCTTAGGAGCCATCTCTGGGTCGGAGGAGCTTAACATTCAGCTAGTGTTGGTCTGAGTTTCTGCTTAATCTCCTGGAGCTAGTTAGCCGACTGTGTTTTGCTAAAGGATCTGTGTGTGGCCTTGAGATGTTTTCAAGTCTGCCCTGTGTCCTGCTCTGATTGTTCCTGTGCATGTGCAGCCTCAGGCAGGCCCACAGCCTTCCTGACCCCAGGGGGATACTCTTGGCTTCTTTCCTTGGTTCTCTCTGTTAAATTTCTGGCTGGTCTACCAGGTAGCTTGTTGCTTACTACTACCGTAGGACTCTAGCCCTGTCTTGATTGTTCTCTGCCAACATCTCCATGGTTTTCGAGGACAAGGCATTTAGTCATAACTCCTCCAGGCTATGTTCCAAGTAAAATCAGCCCCCTCAGGCTGAGCTCTCCTTCTTAATGCCTGACTCTCCCCTTGGGCACAACATCTGTACCACTGCACCAGCTTAAGGGTGGGGACAGCGCAGTTAGATGAATGGTTCTGACCTCCAGAGAGAACATCTGGACTTGAGATATCAGTTTGGAAGTCAGCAGTTTATCAATTTTATTTAAAACCATGAGATTAGAGGGGATGACCAAAGGGTCTATGTAGAAAGAAAATAAAAGCAGTCCAAGAATTAACCCTTAGATCCTGCTTACATGTGGAGCTGAGCTAAGGCATTTAGCCATGCACAGGGTACCGGGTACCGGGGCCAGAAAACATCTGGCTTGACCAGCCACAGGCCAGCTTCACCTGAAGCCACAGTGAACAGACTGAATTTCAGTACCTTATTCACTGTATATCCTGTACCCATATGGTACTGTGTTATAAATATGCTGTTTTCATTGTTGATCAAGTCTAGCATAGGCTGTTGTCTCAAGAATCCAACTGGCTGTGTGGGTAAGAGATGAGAAGCATCCTTCCGCATTCTGACTACCTAGTTCTGACTAGCATAAGTAGGGAAGGCTGCTTTGACTTTCATATTTGGTGTAGAGAGAGGTAACTAGGGTATGATGAGAGAGAGAGACAGAGAGAGAGAGAGAGAGAGAGAGAGAGAGAGAGAGAGAGAGAGAGGGAGAGGAGCGAGGAGGCAGGAGGGAGGAGGAAGAGAAGAGAGAGAGGAAGAGAGGAAGGGAGATAGATGATAGATAGATAGATAGATAGATAGATAGATAGATAGATAGATAGATGATAGATAAAAACCTGAAACAGAAAACCTGTCTTCACCTTCACCACTGCCAGGAGCTGAGGCTATAACCTTGGGCAAGTGACTTAATAAATTCCTCAAGGGTCAATTTCCTCACCTTTAAAATTAAGATATTGATTGTATATACCTTGCAATACTGCTGTGCTCTGAGACCTAAGTAGTATAACGTAAGTACAGTAGCATGTAGTAGGCGCTCGATCAATATCAGCTTGTTTCCTTTACTGACCACAGAGGCCAAGGAATGGCAATTTAAACCCACAAAATAATCCCTAAATTTTCATTGTAATTATTCCTTCTCTATCAAACTATCTACTAGCCTACAGCTACATTATTTTAAGTGTACCTGGGATTTGTTTTAGTCAGGTATGGTAAGACACCCAGACATGGAAATGACTGTCATAAAGGAAGAAGCCTGTACTGAGTTTCCTAGAAACAGAAGGCACTACACACCACACAGGACCACATGGGGAGGCCCTGGGGTGAGTCAGGAGGCAGAAGGAGAAAACGTGGGCAAGGGACTTGATTGTGTTTTTATGGGAAAGAGGTTTAGGATTGGCTAGGATTACTCACTGAATAATCCCAGTGAGCTCTAAGGAATAGTGGTTGTCCCTAGGTATCTGACACCTGGCCCTGGTTAGGGAAGGGAAATGGTGACCTAGAGCACAAGAGCTGGATAAAGGAGGTGGTTGGGGGTGAGGTCTCTGGTTTGGTGGGTTTGCATATGAAACATGTGACCCAGGCTTCTTTACCATCTCTAAGAATGGGCTAGGCTTGAGAGGAACACTCCCTCCAGGACCAGCAAGGCCCCAAGATGTCATAGCATAAAAAATACAGAAAATAAAAAGGCATGATTAATACATACGTTCTGTTTTGTTCTGTGTTTGTGCACATGGACCAAGAAAAACTGACCTCATGTTGGATCAAGCAAAATCTGGGCGCTGGAAATGGATCATGTACAATCCATAATCACTAAACATACGCCCTAGGTCATTGAAACTATCCATTCTCTGGCTGTCAGAACCAGTTTTTAAAAATCCTTGTTTGGATTCAGGCATAGAGTTAGAATTCCAGGTTTGGAAGAAACCTTAAGAATCAGTCCACGCCTCCCCATTCCCCCTATCTGTTGCTTAAAGCGCCTCTTCTTCATTCTTGCTAAGTGGTGTCTTATTCCTTTTTCAGGATTTTCTGATTGTAAGAAAGGTGTTCTCTTCATGGGGTCAAAGTCTGCTGTTTTGGCCTCAGCTTATTAATGCCTGGAAACTTGATATCTAACTGGACAATTAGGAAAGACACTCAGCACAGCTCCCAGAACAGCTGCTAGATCAGACCAATATGTATAATGGGCTTGCAGAACTGCTGGTATCATTAGGATGAAAAGCCACTTGCATTTGTCACACACATTCTACATCAAAAGAAGTCCCTTATAAGAATTGCTTTTCTGTCTGTCTGTGAGCTGGGGCAGGCATGCTTCCACTGTAGGACACCACAGGGTTCCAATAGCCACAACTACAGAGAATATCCTTCCTGTGCACTCAAGGCTTTCCATAGAACGAACGCGACCTGGAGGAGGATGTCTATATTAATGCTTTGCTTTGGGATGGATGGGACGTGTCTAGATTAATTCTGAACCCCTACGGCCTCTGTGCTGGAGAAATCACATACACTCATTAAATCTTTGTGCATGGATGAGAGGATGCATGGAAATGAGTACAAATAGCTAATCAGAAGCATTTGCAAAGAATTTACTTTAGCTGAAAAAGTGAGACATGAGAAAAGCAAGTTTGGGTTGCTCTTAGGAGACTTGGAGGGGAGTGGGGGAAGGTTAGGCACGGAAGTCATTAATGTTGCCATGAGAAAGCAATATACGTATTTTTAATTACGTTTCTTGAACCTTCTCACCTGTTGAGCAAGAGGCCAACAAAGAAGGGCTGTTGTATAGCTTCAAAGAGAGAATGAACATCAGAAGCTTAGCACAGAGCCTGCAATCAACTGTCAAGGCACTCCAGCTATTGTTGATTTGCTGATTCTTTGTATTCACGAGAGTGCCCAACCTCTGGTGCTTGTAAAATGAAGGTGTGCAATAAATATTGGTTGCTGATGATCATTTGAATGATGCTGATGGTGATGAGAGTGTGAAGGGAAATTTCATTGCTTAGAGACTTGCCCCACTCACTAATAGTGTTTGTACCTTATGAAGGACCCAGCCATGTAATCTCATCGGTATCAACAGACTTAATGACAAGTGAGTAAGAGCAATGCCACAAAATTAGATGGAGATGGCTCTAAAAGAGACATATGCATCATGGAAGAATCACTGTGTGCTATACTTGCATGTGTATTTACAGACAGAGGGAATAGACCTTTAAGAATGGGAAGGAGAAAAAGAAAGACAGAAGGATTCTAATATAGACATTATCTTGTGACCATCTTAGGGTAATTGCCATAAAGAATCAGCTTACTCGAGTAATTGGCAGTGATTTGAAAATCTATTGAGATTAATTTTCTGATTACCAATTCTTTACATTGATCAGAAATTCTCTTTCTGATATTTATAAGGAAAGAAATGGGAATAGAAGCGGGAAGAATGCACATTTGGAGAGCTTTGTGGTATATGGAGTAGCTTGAATATACTGGGGTGGAGAGGGGACTATCATCATCTATAATATTCTCGAAGATTCTAGTACTCAGCTTACTGTAAGATATACTCAAGGCTCAAACCATCAGGACTCAGCAAAGAGAATGTGCTTCCTAGATTCTGGGTGTCCCTCACACGAGGCTTTCTCTCAACTCTGTGTAAAAAGCTTCAGCTTTTTAATTAACAAATATAGTAAAATGTTGTAAATTCCTTAGCTTCAAGAAGAAATTTTCAGTAACTAGTAAAACAAAAGTGATAGATATTGATATAGATATAGGTATAGGTATAGGTATAGATATAGGTATAGGTATATATATATATATATGGAAATGGGGCAAAAGGAGTGGGTGCTGCTTGTTGGGTCACAGTGGGAAGAAAATCCAGGTACATAACTAATGACTGTCAGATGGACATCACCCCAGATTTGTCACCAGGCAAGGCCTGTGCCATAGAGCTAAACAAAGCTGGTATAAATTGAATGTGGAAGAGAAGGCAGAAAGCCTGTGGCATATATTGGAATCCACCCCAGGCCAAGAAGAAACTCAGTCATCTCTACCATCTGTCTTCTGCTGCAGAGATAAAGTTTCATGATGATAAGAATTGGTGGTAACTTGAGTTTGGCTTCAGATAGACACTCAACATTTTAATGAGGGGATAGTGGAGACAAGCTGGTCAAGGGAAACATCAGGGGAAAACAGATGCAGAGCCTATAGAAATGGTGCAAAATATTGAACACATTCAGAGGCTCATCATTTGTTCATTATTTTAATAAATGCTGAACAAAGTTTGTTTGGGGCACTTTGCAAGTGTGTTGTATGTAAGGCACTTATATTTTAACTTCTTTGCTCTTAGACAAAATAAAAGATGCTTATTTTCTTAACACTTCAGTGCTAACACCTTCAAGTATGTTTTGTTGGATATTAATAGATGTTTTTTATGAGAGGAAAAGGGGGGTTAAATAAGTTTGGAAATTCTTAAACAAGATAACACATTTATTTGCTGCAGAACTCCTCAAGAGCCTTTAATATATATTCTGCGTGATGGTCTTCTAAGAAAAGGGTACCATGGGCAGGGCTTCCAAAACTCACTTGACTGCAGGATGTTTTGTTTCCAGGAGCTGCTTGAGAGCTTATTTATTGTAGAGCATGCTTCAGGGATACCGCTGGAAAACATTAAGCGCCCCATTCGGTGATCTGCAGTGATGTCTGAAGGTACCCTGCTGACCATCCCAGTCTGGATTGGTTCACGGTCCTCTCTGACTGATACTTGTGTAGGAAGGCACCTGGGTTCGTCCATTTCCTAAGAGCTCATTTTCTGGCCTGGCCTAGTTCCATAGTGTTGCTTAATTCAGGGGATTTGATTTTTTTTTTTAAATTCTGGTTCAGATGTTGTGGGGGATTAGCCCTCAGTGACAAAACCACAGAAAAAGGCTGAATATGTATCTGTGTACATTTGTGTTAAACCTGGATGCTGATGTGCTGGGCACTGGATCCTATAGGCACCTGTGCAGATATGTAGGAAGTCATGGAATAAATGTTTGGTGTAGTGAGACAGAGACCTGCACCAGGAGTCGGAGAACCTAGCCGGTCCACATCTCAACTGCCAATTTGTAGCTTCAGGAATTGGAGAATGTCATTTTCCTATCTGTGGCCCTCAGTTTCCTCTGCTAAAAGTTGAATCAGCAGAGTAAAAGAGGAGTGATACACAGGTGACACACGAGCTACCCCTACCCGCTCCTGTATGTAGGGAAGACATTGCTAAGTGATCAATCTTCCCACTAAATGCAGAGATGGCCTTAGGTACCTTTGCAGCACCGTGTTCCCACCAATCACTCTTCACTGAGAGGCAGGATGAAAGCTACTGCCATTCCCCACTTGATAAACTGAGAGTCTAAGATCTGAGATTACCGCTGTCTACCACATGCACTGCACGGGAAGAGGAAAGTGTCAAGGGGAGGTGAGCACCTGTTGGCTGATGAGGGAGGACTGTGGGAAAGAGCAGTGGGTATAAGGGTGACCTCCCTGCCCCATGGCATGTGAAGAAGGTCAACCTGGATCAGGTGACTAATTCACAATTGGGACAGTTGGGAATTGACTTATAAGCAGGGTTGGTATTGATTATGCTAAAGGAGATGGGGGAAGGGCAGTTGGAACCTAAGGGGCTGACCCCAAGCTATGGGACAGCCCCCATGGCTTCATGCCTGCATCTGGACGTCTATTGTGAGGAGGGCAGAGGTGGGCTCATGATTCCACCCCCACAGTCTGCTGGTTGGTGAGCATGTGGGACTTGAGACATGTGCACAGCGTCCCGCAGAGGAGTTTCTTTTCACTATTGCAAACATCAATTAATATGAAAGCTAAAGCTTTCCAGTCTTGGATGACTTTCCCGAGGACTCCACAGCTGTGACAGAGAGTTGAGATGGTGGGAACATCCCATTAATAACCAACATCTGAGCAAGGTACACATTGCTTTATACTTGTGTGGGATTAGCCTCCAAGCTCTGTATGAGGGGGATCTGACAGTAGCTGCAACTTGAAGTGGCCTGCAATCCAACACCTTCCCACTCCCATCCTCACAGGCTCTGCCCGCTTTTAGCAGGCAGGCGTGAATTTTGTGAGGTGGTTTCTGATTGCTTGATATTTATGTGCCAGGTTACAGCTGGACTGGGGGATAGAAGACAGTTGATTTGGGACTGAAAAACACCATTTATATCATAGACTCTTCTTGGTCCTCTCAGATTGGGGCATCCAGATTTCTCCAGGGCCTTTGTAAAGGGGCTATAGTGAAGAGGAAGAAGCTTGAAGAGTAAAATATAAAAGGAGGGGAAGAGAAAGTTTGAAGACTGGGAAAGGCGTGCTGGACACTCAGCAGTCATGCTGCAAAGACAAGGTCCATCACCCAGCTAAGGGTATTAAAGATTGTTTTCCTCTCAAAGAATATTTGGAGTATTGAGTGTTGAAAAGGGCTCAGCTTGAAACCACTATGATCAGAGGGCACCTGAATAGATTTGTCCTCTTCAAGAGAGATGCCACATCCCAGGAAAGAGGTTTAAGGGGAAGCCCAAGTGGCTCCATCACTGCATAGCTGGTGACCTTGGGCAAGTTGATTTCTTTGACCCTAAGTTCCCTCATATGTAAAATAGTTGTGTTAATACATGGTTGTTGGGATGACTAAGTGGAATTATTTATGTGTCATGATTAATGCCTGGTGCATACTAAGTACTCAATAAATGTTTCTTATGAACACTTATTGTACATGGTTGAGGAATAGGATGCTTTGACTAAGGAATTTACCACATGCTTCCCATATGGATTGCCAGTTTGCAAAGTCTTGAAAGACCGTATATTTTATTTATCAGGAGTCACCAGACTGGACACAGTTTCTTCTGACCTTCGGATTCAGAAAGCTCTTCCAGGTTTTGCAGGATCTAGGGCTATTTGTAGCAGCATTGCTGAAGCAGTCAGGGTTCCAGCAGGAAAATAAACTGTGTTAATAAAGGGACCACTTAGAGATGTGTGGGCAAAGTTTAAGGAATCAGCAGGGGAGGCTGACATGCTGTGGGACTAGCAGTAGTGTGAGGCCACCCATGGGCCTGATGGGCAGGCAGAGGTGGCGGTCTTACTGGAACCCAGTGAGAGCTGGAGCCTTGCAGAAAGAGGCTTCTAAGAGGGTCTGTAGGGGGAGGGATATAGTCACTGCCAAATTTGCAACACAGGGCTGGGAGTAGGGCAAGAAAAACACATCAACCTCTTTTTTCCTTCCACTTTTGCATCTCCTGCTGGTGCCTCCCATTGACTGAAGAAGATATGCTAGCAGAAAAACAAAACAAAACGAATGAAGCAATACATATAGGCCAGTCTCCTGGGATACAGAGCAGAGCAGAAAGATCTGGGGATGCAAAGGAGAATAACCAACACATTCACTAACTCTTGTTTCACAAATTGGCACATTCCAGGTAATGGAGTGCTTGCTTAGATAAGACATCCAAATACACCAACCCACAATGCAGTTATTTCATTCAGTCTTCATGCCCTGTAGCAAAATGAGCAGCAGTCAAAATGGCAGCTTCCAACAAAGCAGAAATGCACTAATACACAAAATTTGACCCAAAGGCTGTGGTGTGGCATTGAGAGTGGATCCCACAACACCTTCTGTTTCCTGGTATAGCAGGAAGATGATGGGAGGTTTCAATGGATTGATAATGAGTGAGACATTTGTAATTCTGAATTACTCGTTCCATTATATCTAGAGTATTTCAATGTTTTCCCATGTGGCAGGTGTCTTTTTGGAGATAAATCCAAGAGATGCCAGCCTGGAGGTATCTCTAGAGAGGAAGAATGGTATTTTAGTGTACTAGGATTGCCATAACAGAGTATCATAGTCTCGTTTAAACAACAGAAATTTATTATCTTACAGTTAGGGAGGCTAGAAGTCCAAGATCAAGGTGTTGTCAGGGTTTGTTCCTACTGAGGGCTCTAGAAAAAAATCTGTCCCATGCCTCTCTCCTAGCTTCTGGTGGCTTGCTGGCAATCTTTGGTGTTCCTTGAGTTGGAAGTGCGTCGTCACTCTAATCTCTTCCTTCATGTTCAGATAGCATCTCCTTGTGCATGTGTCTGTGTCCTAATTTCCCCTTTTATAAGACACTAGTCATATCAAATCAGGGTCCACCCTACTCTAGTATGACCTCATCCTAACTTCATGCATTACTTCTAAAACAACCCTATTTTCAAATAAGGTCACATTCTCAGGTACTGGGAATTTGGATCTCAACATATAAATTTTCATATTATTCAACCCATAACAAAAGGTGTGGTAGAAACAGCATATATTTTGGAGTCAGACAGACTGGTTGAGCCTTGCTTTTGTCACTGCTTTTCTGATGAAGTTTTATTTTATCATCTCCAAAATGAGGATGATGTATTTAATAGAATCATTTATGAAATGATAAACCACTGGTAAAATGAAGGACTATTTTATGTACCGCTTAAGGAAAAACTACTTCCAATTAAGTAATGGTATTTTATCAATTATAACATCCATCCCAACTTTAAATATGTTAAATTTGTGAAATAAAAGTATGTTTTTGTGGGTTTTTTTTTTAAGATTTTATTGGGGAATTAGGGGAGGGAAACAGACAAGTTGCTGTCCTTTTGTTCTTCAGCCTAGTTGTGGAGGGCACCGCTTCACTGGCTCTTGTTGGTATTATGATCATTGTGCTCTTCCCGGCTGAGACAGTTGGTCGCCAGCCATTGGATGGCCGCTCACAGCGGCTCATAGCAGCTCACACCGCCTGCTGGCCGCTCACACTGGCTGCCAGCCACTCACGTAGCTCACGGCAGCCCACTGCAGCCCTGCTGCAGCCTACGCCTTCACCAGCGACACACAGCAGCCCAGCTCCAGGTCGAGCTGTTGTTCACCATCTTAGCTGTAGAGGGCACAGAATCACTGGCCCATGTGGGATCTGAACCGGGGCCCTGCTGTTCAGAGCTTGTGCTCCCAATCCAACTCTTAATGAACAAGCCACACAATTCATGTGGCTGGCCCCAAAAGTATGTTTTAAAGTTGATAAGAGTGAGGACTGAAGATAACATGTAAAGTACCTTCTGTAGGAAGGTCAGAAGATATACAATAAAGGTACATCATTTTTTACTCTCACCCCTTCCATTGCCTGAGTAGAAAAGTTACCATCACGATTGGTCACCACCCAACTTGCCATCCATTTCAAGAAGGAGTGAAATAGTTTACTGGGAAGAGGTCGAAATGATTTCCTAAGGAGATAGTTCTGTGAAGTGTATTATCCCCCCAAATTTTTGTGATTGCTTTAAATAGGGAGTGACTTCTAGAGCTTCTCTCGGGAAGATCTGACTCTTTATTCCTATCTTGGCTGATAGTCCATTCATGTGAATTGTTTTGAGGACCAGAGAACACTTGGGGGAATTTCACTGTTTGTTTAGTTGGGGTTTAAAGTGCATTGAACTAATAGGGGGCACTTTTGAGTGTTTTGAGACATGTAGTTTTGCATTAATCAAGACTAACCTCCACAATGTAGGATATTTAGCATCCAGTGATGTCACTCCATCATTGTGACAACCCAAAATGCCCCTACACATTTTTCCAAATGCCCCCTGGGAAAGGGAGCATTGCCCTATTGAGAACCACTAAGCTGCACACATGTCAAGGAGCAAGGTCAGTTTCCGCCCAGGGTTTTATGACAAGTTAAGGAGCTACAAAGGCTACCAATATCAAGCATGTTTTCGGTTTTAAAAACTGATGAGCAGGAACCCCCAGTCCATGTAGGTCAGCCAGACAGACAGAAATGATGCAACCTCCGCATGTAGGCAGATCACAAAAATGGCACCAGTGAACTCGTTACCACATGCGACTTTTTATAGAACCAGAAATATGTTAGAGTTTTAGTCCTACCAAAGTAGAGAATTCACTTAAATTGAAAATAAAAGCCATATCTCTCTAGCACCAACCTATCTCTGTTGAGGGAGTATGAAACTCATAATTTGTTTGTTGCAGGTATAGGGCAGTCCCTTGAAATCAGCAGCCCCAAGCAACTGAAGCTCTGAAATTGAATAATGCTATTTCTGGTGTCTCAGGGATTTTATTTTATTATCGAA
>NW_017732319.1:417488-419070 GCF_001890085.2 Hipposideros armiger
ACCCCATATTATCTATTATAAACTTTAGTGTTGTACTGAAAAAATGTTTTAGGTTAAATTTTTAAAACAGCATCTCACCAAAAACAGTATTCAATGATTGAATCTATCACCTTCATGCCAAAACCTAGCTGCATTTTTCATTTCTTTCAAGGGGTGCTCATGAGTAAACACGAATTAAGGAAAATAGTCCAGGCTTTGAGGTCACAAGGCATGAGTTCAAGTGCCTGCTCTATCATCTAGTACATTGTGCTGATATTTTATCTTGACCTTGGTTTTTCTCATGTATAAAATAGTGTACAGTTGCATCACATTATTGCTATAAGAATCAAATTAAAAATGGAGTGAGCATATTCTGCAACCTATGAAGCAACATGAGTATATCAGTCATTACCACTAGGGAAGAGAGGAGATAAGCACACTTTTTGCAAACTGAGTAATAGGAGGCCAGCAAGATTAAAATATAATAAACCTTGACCAAAAAAATCCTCACATAAGGGCAAGGGAAAGACCCTGCTCACTTCCCTTACTCTGATATTCCTACATCAGAATTGCCTGGGACACCCTTAAAAATACATATTTCTGGGTTCCACTTTATACTTACTGGGTCAAAATTGCTGGGAGTAAGGAACAGAAATTTGAGTTTTAAAGAAAGCTGCTTGGTTGACTCCGATGTAGCCAATAGCACTAGTCAGTGGGTGTTCTTTCGGTAACAATCACTTTGACCTTAACACCTCTCACTGAGAAACAAGCTACCCTAGGCTCTGGTGCTCAGACTAAACCTGGCTTTGGTCTTGAGCAAAGATAATGGATCTCCCATAATATGTGGGGATGCAGAAAAGTTCAAAATACCTTCCAAATAAGCATTTAGTATTGAGAGCACGTCTTCTATCATCGTTCTTCTTCTTTTCCTGGGCACCTTTATGGTGTCAGGATTCTGACTGGCCCTGAGATTATCTTCGGTTATTACATATCTTGGTAATGCAAATGTGTATTGCTTAATTTCAGTCAATGTCCCTCAAAAAAAACTAAATCATCCAGTGTTGCATGCTGGTAGCTTGCCTTGGATAGCCTGTCAGAGCTGTGTGGCCTGATGCCCATGGGAACTTTATATCTATGTGGGATCATCATCATTTGAAAATCAAGAAGTGGGAAGAAAAGCAGCAGGATCAATATACGTCAGCTCTTTGTGCCATTTGGGGTGGTTAAAGCAGAAGAGCAAAGAAAGACTAGAATTGGATGGAATTTCCATCTCCTATATCTATCATCTGAACCTGCATCAGACTCTATTCTTCTATCTACAAGGAGAGAAGTTTCCTTTTCTCTGTCTTGAAGATGTCAAATCCACCTATGAGTTACTTTTTGGAAGTTATTTTGAAATCCTGTATCAAAAGACACCCCATGAATATAATTAAATCTCTTATTGTATGGTTCATTATTCTACAAATTTGGACCAGATGTTGCAAAAGTGCCTCTAAGGGCCAGGCAGAGAAATTCATTAAGGGAGAAGAGCTTGGAAACTGGTGAATGAGTGCCCCGTCTGAATGGGGCAGTTACCAATTGTGGCCATATTTGAATGTGGCCC
>NW_017732319.1:421725-439657 GCF_001890085.2 Hipposideros armiger
TATAAATCTTTAAATACAAAGCTTCAGATTGCTCTAATAAGATTTTCCTTCTTGAAACCTGGCTCATTCCTTGAAGACTTTCAAACTGCTTGCCCTGGTGATGGGATAAAGGGCATTTATGGTTGGAAGAAGGTGAAGCACCATAAAATTAATTTGCCTGAAGGTTAATAATAAAAAAGCCCTAATCCCTGGTGGGTTTTCTTTCTCTCTGTCCTTGCAGGTTGACAGAACAGAGGTGATTCGCACCTGCATAAACCCGGTGTATTCAAAACTGTTTACTGTGGACTTTTACTTTGAAGAGGTGCAGCGCCTGCGGTTTGAGGTCCACGACATCAGCAGCAATCACAACGGGCTGAAGGAGGCCGACTTCCTGGGCGGCATGGAGTGCACACTTGGCCAGGTGGGTCAACAGATGTCCCTTCCTCCCTCTTCCCATCTTTGGATCTTTGGACCTTTCTTCTCTCTCTTTTTTTATTCTCTCTCCTCTCCTTCAAACCTTGCTTTCTCTTATTGATTTTATTTTCTTTTACATGTAGCATTTTATGACTTCCCATGCACTGTCATATCCATTATATTTACCATTACATTTATGTAGGAATGATGCTGCAGTCATGTAAAGAGTTAACTTATTTTGCAAAATTAACCATTTTTTCCTCTGAATTCCTTCGTTTATTGAACAGCTATTTATTGCACACTTATTCTGCTCGGTTATGTGTGTTTGTGTGTGTGTGTGTGTGTGTGTGTGTGTGTGTGTGTGTGTTATAGCAAAACCTGATACATTATAAATTTCTATCTCCCAACTCAACTATAAGAAACCCCACACAGGGAGTATTGCTCATTCACATGTACACATATTCTAAGCCTCTAGTGCCAAAAATGGCCCCGGAGAGCGATTGGGTTAAACAGATATTTGATGAATGAATAAATGCTTTCACCTAATCTTCACGATAATGATATAAAATGAACATCATTATTATATTCATTTGTCAGTGAGAAAACCAGTTCTCAGAGAGGTTAGGCCTAAGGCACCACACTAAAAAGTGGCAGAGCTAGAACTTTAGCCAGGTCAGCCTCATCTCAAACACCATCATTTTGCTTCTATAATACCATTCCTTTTTCCTTCCGTTTCTGCTATACCCAGAACTTTAGTAGGTGCTCGGGGGAGAGCTAAAGAAAGAAATAGTCCCTGTGCCCAAGAAGTGGGCATTCCAAATGAAGAAGGCACGCTGTATGCATCTCAAATAAAGCAGTTCATTGTGGTCTTTAAGCCACAGTGAGACAGAATATCCTGGGATTTATATTTAGTGTTGTGGACCTTTGGGGAAGGGAGAGCTTTCTGCTGGGGAGAATCAAAGAAGGCATTGTGAAACCGAACTTTGAAAAAATATGGTCCAGGGATTGAAGAAGAAGAAGGGAGGCCTTTCAAATAAGAAAGCAAGGTAAATAAGGCATAGAGGTCAGAACAACCATGGCAGGAGTAAGGGGCAGCGGAGACCAGTGTCACTGAATCAAGGTCAAATGCTGACTTACTTTGAAACCAATGAAGCCTATACTTCAGAGCGCCTTTCTTGTGTGGACCCCTTCCAAGGTTCTGTGTCCCCTTTTTATTTGTAGTTTTGTACTTTTTTTCTCAAAGAAAGATTCCAAATTTTATGGGGCTCAAGCTCTGTAAAACCTGCATTGGTCCAGTGTAGAGGTAAGGGTTTGATTTAGGAACTAGTAAGAAAGAGTCTGCCTGTCAAAGAAATGGCACATATGCATGTTTGTGTGTTTGTTTGTTTGTTTGTTTGTTTTTACCCTGCCTCATGCCACTTGTCACTAAGAGAAATTTCTCCTATGTGAGCACTGAGTGACAAAATAGACAGCGTCCTAAGTTACCATTTACCAGCAAGTATAGTGATTACTTTCATAGGAGTGTTCCTTGTTCCTTTAATGAAAGCCGAAAGCCCAATGTGGAAGTAAAGCAGAGTGGAGGCAGACAGAGAACCTGGAATATTCTTCATAAGTATAATCTCTCTCATGACTTTTAGAAAAAGTTGATAGTAGATAATTCTAGGGTCTTGCCAGGTACAGTGCCCAATAAGTAGGCATTGAATGAATGAATGAGTCAATGAATGAATGGTGGATTTGAGGTAGAATTCTGTAATGTATAAATAAAATGAAAAGGTGGTTAAAATGGCATCTTTTATATATATATATATATATATATATATATATATATATATATATATATATATATATATATATATATATATATATATATATATATTGCCACTGCAAGATTCTCTCTTAGATTACAAACATCCCTTATGTATAAAAGTTCTATTCTGTCCTGAGAAATAAATTTAGACCCACGTGGAAGGCATGTGAATAAAAGATCTTTTCATCCAAAGCTTTGATCACTTTGTCTATGAGAATGACCCTGAAACTTACACCTTTGGTCTCTTACAAGCCTTGTCTTTCCACCAGCCAGCAAGTCCTTGACCCTCTACTTTGTGTTCCCAGGCATTGTGCTAGAGACCAGTGACATGGTGATAAGCCAAACCACTGTCCCTGCCCTCAAGCGGCTCACAGTCTAGTTGGCGATACAGAGGGGAACAAATAGTTACACAAACTATTAAATTATGACCATTATAATCATCAATAAGAAGAAGTATAGAATAGGAAAGCAAACATGAAGAGAGTGGTGTCAGGTGGAAAGGCGGTCATAGAAGGCTTCCAATGGGAAGTGACATTTACACAGAAGTTTAAGGGAGAGTGAGAGTGCCTCAGCTGAGAAGAAGGAGGGAACACATGCCAAGAAGATGGGAAAATTATGTACAAAGCCCCTGGATTCAAGAAGGAGTTTGGCATATGGTGCGGAGTATCTTCGTTTGGGTTTCCCAAGAAGCCAGCTCTGAGATAGGAAGTCAAAGCCGGTGAAGAAAACACCATAGTGGAGTAAAAAAGTGAGACAGGGAAAGGAAGGCAGCCTGTCAGGGTGTTGTCCAGCCAGCTACTACTGTGTGTAACTGGAGCTTAATTCTGCTAGGAAAGTTCTGGAAGCTAATGTAGAGCAAACACCACAGAGTTATCTCACCCTAGAGATTAAGAAATTGGGGTATTTATACACTTGGGGATATGTAATACTTTCATTAGTCATTAAGGGCTGTTTCCAGGATGGGAACATGAATCTCCCAGCATTTCTGGCTTATTGCATGGGCAGTAAAGTGGGCTCCAAAGACCAGAAGGAGCTTGGAAGCCAAGAAATACAGGTGCTGGTGGTCAGCAGTCAGGGATGTGCACTGAAGTCGTAGGGCCTGGGATATGAGCAGGGTACTGATCGCATGTGCTTCACAGACTCCGTTGGCTGCCTACCCAATAGCCAATCTCCTCCCTCTTTTAGCTGTCAGATCCTGATCATTTTCAGATCATTTTCCACCATGTGTCCATGTAGAAAATAGCCCTATCCCTAGTTCAAGAGTCAATCCTGAGTAATCTCTGTCAGTCATATGAATCCCATCTCCCTTTTGCAAGAGATTGGGGAGGGCTTGTGGCCAATTCTAACCAATAAGACATGAGAGTTTTTCTTGGAAAGGTTTCTGAGCCTGGAAAAAAGAGACGCTCATGAAGAAAGAGTTCCTCTCTGCCTGTGATTCCTGGAACCACTGCAGCCACATTGCCGCTCTGCTAAGGATGAGAGCAACCCTTAGGGAAGGTCAGACCCAAAAGATGTGCAGGCATGGGCCTGTCATACTGCAGCTGGAAGCCACCCTGGCTGTGGAGTAATTATGAGAATAAAATGTCCTACTGTTGAAGCCCTTTGGGATGGGATTTTCCATTCCTTTTGCCAAAAGCATCATGATTGATATAGAGCTAATGAGAAACTGAAAGATGACCAGGCTGTCTTAAAAGGGATGAAAAACTGGAAACTGGGGGAGTACACTGGCTTAATTTTCTTTATCTCTCCAAATAAGGAATATATAGAAGTGAGCACTGAGGATGAGATTATAAATAGTCCTTTATAAGTATATATTTTGATACTTTTGAAAAAGCTTCCATACTGGTTTCATGTGACCCTCTTGACAATTCTGGGAGGATAGGTGTCATCATCCACCTTTGATAGCTGAGGAAACTGAGGATCAGAAAGATCCAATGTCTTGACAGAGCAAGACCAGAAGTCAGGAGCTTCTGATCCTTAATCGAGAGCTCTTTCTTCTTCTGTGGTTTAGAGAAGGATAATTTGGAAGCCACTTGTTCTGAGACCTGGCATTATGGCTTAAGTGAAGCAAATGAGCAGCAAGTCAGATTTGTTCAGGGGAGCCCTAAGCCATGTTTCCCAAGCCACACTGCTCCACCCCAGTGACATGCCAACCTCTCTGGGTATCCTGTACATTCTTTGTCAACCACCCTCTCACATTATCAGCCCTTAGATTGGTGGGATTGACCTTTCCCACACTTTAAGAGTGAGCACTAGTTAGCTTAAATCAATTACAATATCCTATTTTTGTGGCCTCAGTGATTGGTTCAGGGAACAGCATGTAACTAATCAGAGATAATGCGATGCAAGTATATATTAGCTGAAGTCTTCTGGGAAAGAAAGGTCTGGAAATGGTACCCTTCAAGGGGAGAACATGGAGCTGCGGGGGGGAAAAGAGGAAGGGTGATGACATGCGGACGAAGAGGAACAAAAGCTGACACGTTGAAATGGAGAAACAGAGAAATGGAGAGTAATCAGATATTATTTGCAGGCTAGATAGAGTCTAGTTTAAAGCCAGCCTTCCATGCAAATTTCAACGAGATATCCTTTATTATTTAAATCACTGTGGACTCATTCTTTTTACCACTTGCAACATGGAGTTCTAACTGATCCTATAGAACCCCTCTCCCAGGCCATAGCCACCTTTTCAAACTCCAAGATCCCATAACCTCTCTATTTCATTTATTTAGCAACCCATTCTGCATTATCTTGAGAAATTCCCTTTCATCAGTTTATTAAAATCATCTCTAAAATCATCTCTCTTAATTAGCATTTATTTTTATACATATTTACCTGGTTTCCACAGCTGGATTACAAGTGTTTTAAGACCACATTCAGCATGTCTGTGTGTCTAATGCAACACCATGCTTTACTTATCACAAATGCTCAAGTCAAATTTATTGATTAGTTAACTTTGAAAATTTCAAATCAGTATGAACTTTTTATTAACATGATAAGTTTCATTCATTCATTTATTCATCCCTTCAACAAGCATTTAGCAAGTGCTCAGGATATGCTAGTGCCCAAGTACCATGCTAGGCACTAGAGACACAGATGAAAAAGACAGAGGGCCTGCCCCAGAGGAGCTTATGATTAGCTGGGAGATACAGATAGGTACATAAATAATCCAAATGCATATTACTAACTGCTCTAATAGAGGTGTTTCCCAGAGGCTATGGGGAAAAGATGTACTTTGCCTAGAGAGAATCAGGGAGGTCTCACAAGAAAGATGACTCTGGACCTGAATCTCTAAGGATGAGTTAGGAATTCACCAGCAGAGAACAGAAACAGGACTCTAATGGCAAAATGACTGGCACACACAAAGACACAGGCGCAGGAGAATAAGAGAGAACTCTTAAGTGATTCAACATGACTGGATGATCATGTGAGCATGGGCAAGGGACAGAGGAGGCTAGACAAGAGAGGAGGAGCTAGAACATGAAGCTTTTAAATATCTCCCTCTAAAGCTTGGAGAGCTTGGGCTTGATGCACTAGAGGCCCCGAAGGATTCAATTTCAACTAGGGGAAGGACAAGATTGAATGTGTGTGTGAGAAAGACCACTTTGGCATTCCCATGAATAATGGATGGTAGAGAATGAGTGTGGAGGCAGAGAAACCTGTTAGGAAGCTGTGCAGTGACAGGAAAGAGATGAGGATGGCCGTGGTGATGGAAGTTGAGAAGACCCAGCAATGAGTTTGTCCGAGAGCAGAATCAACGAGCCTTAGAGACTGGGTGAGAGAGGAGGAGTTTTGAGGCATGTGGCTTAGCTCACTGGAGGAGCGAGTTGGCTGTCTTTGAGGGACAGGAGGCTGAGGAGTGAGGTGGGGAATAGAGTGTGAGGCTGACATGTTCAGCTGAGAATGTGTGTGAAGAAACCAGAGGAGGTTGTCAGTTAGTGGCTGACCACGTGCCTCTGGAGATGACAGATGAGGAGCTGACTCCCTATAGATGGTAGTTGGTAGCATGGAAGTGGGTGAAATTCCTCAAAGAGACTGTTTTATATTTTATTTTTGGAGGGAAATTCATTGAACCTGCCACATAGGAACACGTCATAAAGGATTTTTTAAAAAATCATTGAGTATGTAAGGACCTCTCCACTTTCCAGATAAAAGTGTGACTTAATGTTGTCTTGAAATCAAAAACCTTTGTTGAGTGTTTTCTATGTGTAGAGTAACTTAGCAGACAAATGAATTGTAATAAGAGCTTTGTGAAGGGCAGGCAGTCGTACTCTGTTACCCTTCATAGTTGCACAGATTGGGACATTTAGGCATGAATGGGAGTTTTTCTCTTTTTTCTAAATTGTTCTCCTCTCTAATGTGATCAAGGAAAAAGAAAAACCATCAACATTTTCCTTCCTTATAACCCCAGTGGTGAAAGAAGATTTCTTTGCCTTGTACTGCTTGTTGGGCAGGGGATGGCTGGGTGCGGCAGCTATTGAACAACTATAGGAATGTCTCATGGTCTGCCTCTGAGACACTGCTCCATAAGGCTCACGTGCACAGGCTGTGGAGTCAGCGCTATGGCTCTCAAGTTCTGTGTCTAGAGGCAAATCCCTGCAGCTATTTAAGTCTTGGTTTCCTCATTTGCATGATAGAGATAATAGTAGTGCTGGCCTCAAGAAACAGGGTGAGGAAGAAGAAAATATGTATAAGGTGCTTAGCAGAGTCCCTGGCATGGAGAGTACTCAGGATATGGAAGCTTATTAAGGTAGTAAGAATCAAGGAAATGGTGGGAGGAATTGATACTTGTAGGGACCAACATTGTTTCAGGAGTGATGGTGGAAGTAAAAACGGTGAAAACATTATGACAGAACACCCATTGTCCTGGGCAATTAGTAAAACTGAACTTATAATTTCACCTTAGGCTTGTTGAGTACTTTCTTTAGTCACAGGATTCAGAGAGACAGACAGGGAGGGAGGGAGGGAGGGAGAGAGAGAGGGAGGGAGGGAGAGAGGGAGGGAGGGAGAGAGAAAATTTTACTCTTCTAAGACTATTTTTGAGTAAAAATGGTTTCAAATCAGATTTCTGGATAATTTGGGGCCAGTGTTCCAATTCCTATCTTGCCACAACTGAAACCAAAGAGGTAAAGTGACTTCCCGAAACCTGTGCAGGCGGTCACGCATTCAGAGCCTGTCTCCTCAAGGCTGTCCACAGGTACTGGCTCTGTCCATCTGAGTTTGTCACATTCTCACTCTGTCATGTGAAACAGCAGGACTCGTGGCCTTTAGGAAAGGAAAATAGCAGCCCTCAGCATGCTAGAAATTGGCATTGGCCGTGAAGTTGGTATAAGCACAGCAAGTGACTTAGCACTGAGCAATTATGCCAAATGAAGGTTCACGTCCTCCAAGAGCACTCAAGGCAGAACTGTGTGTTCTTGGCAGATGGATGAGGGGGGCAAATCACAGAGATGCAGGGTATTCAAAAAAGCTGAGTATTCCTTTTGGGTGAACTTGGAGACTGTCCTTGGATTTCTGTTGGCTGAAAAGAGACCAGGAGCTAAGCCCCTCACCTGCTGCACCCAACAGAGGGCATGCCAAGGAGAGACATGGTCCCCCACTATCTAGGACAGCAAGCTGACCTTCTTCAATATGATGCCTTCATTTTCTTTCACTGCTTATTAACTGCTTCCATCACCACAATAGTTTTCATCTCCTTCATGTACCAATACAGTGGACAATGAGTCAGGAATAATAAAAATAATAAATACAGCAGCTAACTTTCTTTAGGCCCTTTCATTTCCCAGCCATTGGGCCACGCACTCACTGGACCTCAATCCATTTCATCAGCACAACTTCCCTGGGAGGTAGGCACTTCCACAATCCCTATTTACATTTGAGGAAACTGAGACTTAGTAAAGCTATGTAACCTATTCAGTGATGTCACATAGCTAGTGAATGGTGGAGCTGGAACTTGAATGCAGATATGTTTGACTCCTAAGCCCTTCATGATCTTTTCCATTTACTCTGATAGTTTGTTACTCACTAGTGTAAGTTATATTGTAGCATCTGTTAATGCAAACCCAGGTTGGAGTTAACCTTACTAGGGTGGTTTGTTTGTTTGTTGTTTGTTTGTTTTTAGTTTGTTTGTGTGTTTATTTGTCTTACACAAAGCTGATAGAGGTAACATAGAAATCCTCTTGCAAAGAAATAGACTTGGTTATCTCTCCTCAAGGTTTACATACTGAATTTACTTTAAATATAACATGGCTTCGTAAGTAGTATCAATGTGTCAACCTCCCAAAACCAGACCCTTAAAATTCAGTACCCAGAAGGTGTCCCCTCCAGACCTTTTCCATCCTCAACCATGTGGACTAAACCCATCATACAAATTCAGTGGTTGCCCCTGGGTTTCCTCATTGCTTTTCTTGCAGGCATTTTCTCTTCCCCATGACTTGGAGGACAGTCACCATTGTGTGAAGTCCTCCTCTCCTCCTTGCCGTGTGACTCTTCTTTAGTTTATTTCTTCCCCCAAAGTTCAGAGGACACCTGTTAAAAGAACCCGAAACATTCTGCCTAATGTTCTCATAAGTGGGGCAAGGAAATCTGTGACCCCTGGAAGGAATCTTAGGCTGTCTGGGGGCTCTTACCCTCATTCATGCGAGAAGGATCGTGTACCATCTTCCCTCAGAGAAGCTGTTCTCTAATTTGAACTGCATCAGAATCACCTAGAGACTTAGAAATACAAATATTGGGTCTTTTGTTAAACCTTTGGAATCAAGCACTCTGGGGGTGGGGTTCAGTACTCTGTGTTTTAATAAGTGATGGGGATGCTGTTGGTTGGAGGCCACACTTTGAGAGCTGCTGCCCCAAAGTTTTGGGGTAGGAATGCTAATGAGTATTAGACACTGTATCATTAGTTTTCATTATGAAAACCCTAATATTTGGGGCAGTTGTCTGAAGAAATTAAGGAGAACAAAGAAAACTTTTGGAGAACAGAAAAAAATTGTTTCATAAAATTTGGAGTCTCATAAAGACCCATGTACATTGCTTTGAGTTTATGTTCTTGGTGAAGATTTTGATTTCCAGAGTTTGTTTCTTCCATCCACGGAATGTAGCTGAGTGGACTACTATCCAGGTTGTTGGTTCCTTTCCTGACCCAGGTCAGTGTTAGGACTATGTGAGCTACAATGGCCTCTGAAAGGATTGGCAGACCATAAGCTGTCAATCATCCATGGGAATTTGGTCTCAGGTTGGGCTGGACCAAATTGGAGGACACTGGGGATATGACAATGCAGAGGGTGTTATCCAAACTCAGTGTGATACCCACAGCGAGATTTCACAGGTTGGTGTTTTCTTGTATAACATCGAATAGCCTAATGGTATAAAACTGATGGCCCAGGGAAGTCAAATGTACACATTACAGCCGGCAACTCATCTTCCTTCTGCTTCTCCCATGAAAAGCTTTCCTTAACTTTGTAGAATTACTGCAAGCAGAAGCCACATGAGTGATGCATGATGTCATAAGTAAATACCATCGTCTCAGCTCCCATGAACTGGCTGAGAAATCTTGGGAAGCGGTGCTACTTTCCATGCTGACTGCCTATTCTGCTCATTGGCAGGTGGGATTCACATAGGGTGATTGGGAGTGAGGAAGCCTTTACTTCTCCAAGGGGAATATAATTAATTCTTGCCTTTTTCTTTCCTATATTTGCCAGCCAAGTAATCTTCTTAAATTCAGATTCTAGGACAATGCCTCTGTTTTCTCTGGAGTCCGCCTTTTGTACCTTTAAATCCCCTTCTTGATTGTGCTGGACTGGTGTCATGAGCCCCAGGTCCTGGATCTGCCCAGCAACTCCTTGTGTGATCTTGGGTAGTTTGCTTAATCTTTCTGTGATGTATTGACCTCATTGATATAGGGAAGGTTTTGTTTAGATTAATCTCTAAACTCTTTCCAGTTCAATAGTCAGTGATTCTCATTCATCTCTTTCCTTTCCCTTTATCTCTGAAAATAAGGGTCTTTTTGTGCATTCTTATCCCTTTTTAGGATGCATTCTATTCCCGCTGGCCCCCAACCTCTGTCCCCTTCTCATCTCATCTATGACTTAGCAGGAGGTATCTTCCTCATGTCATTCATCCATAGACTGTATCTCCTCCCTAAGTGCCCCCCAGGAAAGAAGTTCCTTTTGTCTGCTTAATTTCAAAGATAGTTTTTAAAAGATACATTTTGTGGCAATTAAAGTGGGCTGATGTTTACAGGCCCTCTTCCACATACATTGACAGTAATATGATACCTCTCCTAGCTCCATATGGTTACAGGCGAGGGAAAGGGCAAGACATCTGGCACTGGATGAGAATTTGCAAGGACTGATGCATCACTACTGAAAAGCAACTCTCAGCGTTTGTCCTGGTCCCAGCCCTTTAAGTCAGGCTGTTGCAAGGCACTCAGCCCCCAGCTAGGTCACCCCACCAATGTGCCCTGGACCTGTCTATCCATTCAGAGAGTCACATATGCCACTTGGGTTTGAAGGCAGCTACCCGGGACCTCTACCACAGTTCCTACATTGGCTTATTCCCAACCAGCTTTTATTCCAGTCCCTCTTCCACCCGACTCAGAACTACTAGCTGGAAAAGTCCAATCTGAACCCTGTCTCCAAGGTGTTTACACATGCTGTCCCCATCATCCTGCTCTTGCCTTTCCCCTGCAAATGCTGTCTTGCTATACCTCCCCAGTTATCAGCATCCGTGAGTGCCTTATATGAAAGTATTCTGTACTTATGCTAGCACTGAAGCATGAAATGCTATAGCACCCTGAACTGAATCATTAATATGCCAAATAACCAACTTGCTGAAACCAGATAACTGAAAAGCCAATTCACCAAATAATATGGTAGTCCCAAAATTAATTCTCTACCAAGTATTATCTTCTGTGATATTATTTTTGATAACAGAAGAGACCTGAGAGGGCTTGGAACACTAATAACAAAGGAGTTAAGAATCCTCCTGGGTCCATGAGGACGAAGCGTTTAAATCTTTGTGTTCCCAGGTTCTCCAGATATTGGAATCTGACAACTGATAGTGGCTCTTGCTCCCGAGACCCTCTCTCAGCTCCGTTAGGGGCTGTGGCACCCGCATCACAAGCTCTTTCTCTAGACACCCAAGCACCTCCTCTACATGACATCGATGAAAGCCAAGCAAGATCTTCCTTCTCTCTATCCTATCATTTTTAGGAAATGGCTCTATTGCTTTTCTGTATGTAAAGGCAGTACAAGCTCATTGCAAAAACAATTTAGAAATATAAAGAAAGAGTAAAATAATCCTTCATTCCACCACTGGTAAACAGCTACTAAGCATTCTGGTGCGTATTCTTCCAGATTTTTTCTTTGTATCCATATACAAATAGTTCTGTTTTACAACAGACATTTGGTCACTTATATTGGGTTGTTGGAAAAGTCATGACATATTTTTTCCATGCTTTTCATTGCAAAAATGCATCATGACTTTTCCGACAACCCAATACATGCTTTTTGTTGCTTGCTTTTTTCACATAAAAATATATGGTGGACATCTTTCCATGTTGATGCATATACTTCTACATCATCTATTTTAAGGGCTACGTGGTACTCCAGGATAGCAAAATTCATGTAAGGTCTCCCCCACTATGGACATTAAGGCTGTTTTCAATTTTCCATAATTATAACATTGAGCATCTTTTCATATGTCTATTGGCCGTGTGTATGTCCTCTTTGGAGAAATATCTATTTAGGTCCTCTGACCACTTTTTAATCATATTGTTTGGGGTTTTTACAGTGGCAAACTGTGTGAATTCTCCACATATTTTGGCTATTAATCCCTTATCTGCTGTATCATTGGCAAATATCTTCTCCCATTGTGTACGTTGTCTTTTTGTTTTGTTGCTGTGCAAAAATTTTTTAGTTCGGTGTAGTCCCATTTAGTTATTTATTTTTCTTTTGTTTCCCTTGCCTAAGGAGACATAGCAAATATATACATTATATATATATATGCATATATATATTTATATATATATATATTTATATATATATATACATATATTTATATATATATATATATAATATATTACTAAGAGCAGTTGAGCCTCATGTGTGATTCTTGTTCTACGCTCTATAGCAAGAGTAAAGCTTGGGGACCAGTTAAGTGGCCCTGGCAGTGGTCTGAGTGAGAGGTATCTCCCCTTGCTGGTAAGTTCCTTGAATGTGAATCACTTTGCATATCTAGTAGAGTTTAGCACAGAGCCTGGATCAAGCCCTGACCCTGTCATTTATGGGAGGCAGGAGAGTGTGGCCGTTAAGAGAGTGGGCTCTGGGGTTGGACTGACTGGATTCAGATACCAGCTCTGCTACTTCCTGGCTGTGGAACCTTGAGCAAGTTACCGAGCCTCTCTGTAGTGGGCTAACTCGTAGCCCCNACTATCCAGCTCACCTCCTTTTTTTTTTTTCTTTCTTTTTCTTTCTTGCCAATACAATTTGACCTTTCTACCCCTCGGAAAAAAGGGTAAAAGGATTTGAAAGTGAGGCCATTCACTTCTACAACTGTAATATAGGTTTTAGTGGGGGACATGGAGTTGTCAAGCAGGGAATGAATATGGGATTGTCTGGGGTTTTCAAATCATCAACGCTACCTATCCCTGCTTTTCATTTTTTTGAGAATTAAAAATGTACTCTAATTGCATTTAGTCCAAGGTTCGGTTTGTTGCCTAAAGACCAGAGAACCCAACACATTCAGCTCTTTTCTTTAATATAATAGTTTGGAGCTATGCTGTAGCCACTAGCTACATACGCTTATTTAAGCTTAAATAAAATGATTTAAAATGAAATAAAAGCAGATATTCATTGCTTAGTTATGCTAGCCACATATTAAGTGCTCAATAATTACATGTGGCAGCAGCTACATTGGACAGTGCAGATCATAGAACATGTCTGTGATTGCGGAATATTCTATGGGGCAATGCTAGAAGTACTTCTCAATCAAACCTTAAATTTTCATGTATTTTAAACTTTGATATCTTGTATTAGAGCCTTTGAGAAAGGTAGAGAAAGTAATCTAACCAGTTAGCTGTGTGGACCAAAAAAACCCCACAAAAGGTAGAAATAAGTATCAGGAGAATCTAAATTGCTAGGGAGGCAAACCTCCTGAGTTCTTTGAACATTCCTTTTTAACTTGAAAGTGACTGATTCATTTTTTTAAATAATGTAAGCTATTTTTTTAAAAGGAAAAATTCAAAAGAATTCCCATGAGTGAAAGTTGTGATCATTCTTACAATAACTTACCTGAGTTTGTGCATGAATATTTTAAATGACATTGTCATGTCAGTTTTTTCTTGACTGTTGTGTTTAATCATAACAAGTAGTTCAAAGAGCCTTTGAAGCCCCCACTGGTGCTCCAAAAAGCCGTGGATCCCAAGGCATGCTCCCAAAGCCGGCAAACCCTGAGAAGCCTTGGGATGGTGAACTCAGGTGTGAGATTTGCCATGGTTCTTTGCCATAGGATCAGAACCTCACCTTGCCGCCTCACTAAGGCATCTTAGAGATTTTCTTCCTATGNCCTTATAAAAGACCCACAGAGGACACACACACCGAAAAGGAGAAAGCCATGCAAAGAAGGTGGAGTGAAACAGCCGCCAGCCCAGGAATCATGGCAGGCACTGGAAACTAGGAGAGACAAGATAGAGAAATCTCCCCTAGAGCCTATGGAGAGAGTGTGACCCTGCAGACACCTTGCTTTGGAACTTTTGCCCTCCAGAACCATGAGAGAATAAATTTCTGTTGTTTTATGCTACCAACTTTGTGGTAATTTGTTATGCCAACCCTAGCCAACTAATAGAGTCTCTGTACTCACTTTTCACATCTGTAAATGGGCATATGATCATACTTATTTAATAGGGCTCTCAAGAGAATTAAATAAATCAATACTCGTAAGGCACTTTAGAGCAATACCTGGCAATTACATTCTCTTTAAGTAGTAGTTATTTGGTTGTCGGGCAAGTCATGACGTATTTTTTCTATGTGTTTCGTTGCAAAAATGGCGTCATGACTTTTCCGACAACCCAATATTATGTCTCTTTAATAGTTGTTTGACCTTAGTTGTCTTTGAGTCTCTGGTCCCTTCATCTATTAACTGGTAACAACAAAAATACTTAATCTAACAACCTCAAAGCTGGAGTTTGCTTCTTTGCCTAAAAAATGGCCAAAGAATTTCTCCATGCCCAGTCCTGTCCTATGGACTACTAATACTGGGTTGCCAGCCTCACTGAAGACAAGTCACAGCCTGCCAAACATGGTGGTTAAAAAGCTGTCTTGTGCCCTTGACCTGACAAAACACTGTACCCTGCGCTTTGGGCTGCTTGGAGATGTGGCTCTTTCCTCTGTCTCCTGAATGCCCTGTGGTGTGGCTGGGGTGGTAGAAACGGTGGCCTCTGACTAGTAAGCCAGACAGGTCATTTGTGATAATGATGGGGACTTACCCCCCTCATCAGAGGCAAAGGTGGATCATTAATAAACAGCAGTCCTTAAATCCCTCTCTGAAACTCTCCCACCAGTCCATCCCTTGCTAATGAAGTCAGAGAAAGGATAAAAGCCTGTAATTACACTTGAAGTAATTAGAACCCTGATTAATAGAAAGCTTAAGACAGGAAGCCAAACCAGTAGATTACCCATTGCCCCTGCCATCCTGAATCATTCTCCCTAGGGTGTTTTTTTGGTAACTTTCCACTGGGGAGTAAGGACTATGCTGAATTTACATAAAATGTACACATACACACACACACACACACACACACACACACACACACACACACTCACACTCATGTTGTATGTCCTTCCCCTGAATGGCTGAGAAAGCATCAGCATTGTACCTTTCTTAGTTCCTATAACTTTACCTATTAATAAAAAAATCTAAGCAGAACAGGTTAATTTAAAATTCCTTTACTGTAAATCTTTGAAACCTGATCATACTGTACTAAAATTATCTACATGCAATTCTCACTTTCTAGCTCAGTGCTTCTCAACTCTAATGTGCATGCAAATCACCCGGGGATTTCATTAAAATGCAGATTTTGATTCAGTAGGTTGGGGGGTGGAGTGTCTAAGATGCTTTGTTCCTAACAAGTTCCAGAGCCAGGCTTCTGGAGGGGGCCACATAGGGTGAGGAGGTGGGGACACACCATGAGAGGCAAAGGAAAAGCTCTTCCCAGCCCCACAGGTGACTTCCGGTTCCTCCTACCTCAGCAGCTATTCCAAACTCCTAAGGTGGATCTTGAAAAAAGATAGTTTCCCAACTGAGGGGAAAGGATGTGACTAATCCTAGGCAGAGGGCACAGCATAAGAAAAAGCATAGTCCTTGATGGTTTTATTTAATACTCTTTAAAATACTCTTAAGGCTTCCCTTTAATGGTAGTGCATACAAGAAGCCAACATTCTCAGGGGGGTTACTCTGTGCTCAGACAAGATGGTGGGTGTTTCTGGTTCAGCGTTGGGAGCAAGGTGACCGGGAGAATGGAGGGAGAGCACGAAGAGAAGGCTTTCCCAGCATAATTCTTGCCTTGGTCAGGTCTGATTTCCACCAGGTAAAGTGATATTGCCCAGAAAACTTGGGACAGAAAATGGGATAGTAGGGATTTCCATAAGATCACCCATCACTGAGGCCGTCGCTGCATCTTTTCCTGGGACTCTGAACCTGATCATGTGCGAAGTCAGCCTTAGTTTCCCACGTCTGCTGTGACAGATGATTATAAACTTGGTGGCTTAAAACAGCAGAAATTTATTTCCTCACAGTTCTCGGTAGCAAAAATCTGAAATCAAGGTGTCAGCAGAGCCATGCTCCTTCTGAACGCTCTGGGAGAGAATCCATTCCTTGTCTCTTCCAATCTCTGGTGGCTGCTGGCGTTCCTTAGCGTGTGGCTACATCACATCACATGTCCATGGTCCTCAAATCTCTCTCTGCTCCGCCTTCATATTTCAATTCTGAGTGTGTCTCATCACATCTCCCCCTGATTCCCTTTTATAAGGACACATGATTGCATTTAGGGTTCACCTGTATAATGCAGGGTGAACTCTGCACCTCAAGACCCTTAATTACATCTGCAAAGACTTTTTTGTTTTGTCATCGAAGGTCATATATACAGGTTTCAGGAATTAGAACCTGGGTATGTTTTGAAGGTCATTTTTTTCACCTACAACAGCCAACGTTGCTAAAGTACCTAAACTAGGAGTACAGCATGACCAAGAACCTAGTCTTAGGAATGAATTAAAGGTCTTCTTTCTATCTCTCCTACTCACCCTGTTCCTCAGACTCACATATGCTCTTTGTAGCTATTGTTCTCTCCACCAAAGCTCTCTGACTATTCGATTATCCCCTTCCATAAGTCTGTGTTTCAGGAGAATTTCTTCAGAAACACCTTCCCTGACCTCCTGGACAAGGCCAGTCCCCCTCTCATGGCGAGATGTTGCTTCTCCTTGCAGAGTTGGAATTTGTGTGACTATCTCTCAGAGGGCAGTACCCCTGCCCACCATGTGTCATCATTTTATTCTTACTATCCAGCATATAATAGATACTCAGTAAATATTTGTCCAATAAAGGAATGAGTCCTGGCTTCAACTCTTATAAGCTATGTGTATTATTAGTCTGTTAGAGCTTCCATATTGAAATACCACAGACTGATGATGACTTAAACAACAGATATTTATTTTCTCATAGTTCTGGAGGCTGGAATTCCAAGACCAAGGTGACAGCCATGTTGGTTTGTGGTGAGGCCTCTCTTGCTGGCTTGCAGACAGCTATCTTCAGTGTGTCCTCACATAGCCTTTTCTCTGTGTGTGTTTGCAGATCTCCAGTGTATCTTCATCTTCTTATAAGGACACCAGTCCTATTGGATTAGGGCCCCACCCTTATGATCTTATTGAATCTTAACTGTCTCCTTAAAGGCCCTATCACTAAATATAGACACCCTGCAGTTTATGGCTTCAACACAAGAATTTGAGGGAAACACAATTCAGTCCATAATGCGATGTGACCTTAGATAAACTCCTTGATGTCCTCTAAGCCTGGCTTCTCTTGTCCCAGTTGTTTGGGGGCAAGAGAGAGTTAGATCATCAAATGACAGTAAATGAGATCATGTGTGTGAAACACTGCACACATTATCTTATACAGAGTACAAATTTTGTTTGTTTTCCCCAGCAGCAGACAAGGATTAGAGAGTAAGTAGATGATTTGGGAGGTGAAAGTAGAGACGTGAGACAAGAGAGGGAAAGTGGCCCATAAAGTAAAGGGTGTGTTGTCTAACAGATCACCACTGGGAAGTCAGGTGCCTGTGTAGATAAACACTGCAGAGTCACCTCCACCCCTGGGGTAAAGGAGCTGGGGCATTTCTGGACCACATCCGTCAGTGGTGGAGGTCCTCTCCCCGTGTGTTTGTTAATCCTCCCTACTTCCAGCCTGCTGTGACTGTGTATGGCAGGCACGGATACCAGAGAAAGCCTCAGGCAAAGACAAGCCCTGCCAGCTCTGCAGTAGTACAGCCTAAGGGGATCGCTCTGCTACAGTGAGCCATCAGGAAACCTTAGCTGTTATCTGTAGTGGTGGTGGTAGTCATTATACTAGTAGCTTTCAGAACACTTAGAGATGCAGTAATGCCTTGGTTTGTGAGTAATGTGGTTTGCAAGTGTTCCACAAGACGAGCAAACGTTTCTAATACATTTTTACATGGTAAACAAGCAATGT
>NW_017732319.1:440967-442941 GCF_001890085.2 Hipposideros armiger
CTGATGAGAAGAGTAATCAAAGCCAGGGGCTAAGAAACTAGGGAGGAGACTTAACATTTCTATACTTAACATTTCTATAGGAAAGAACACTTAAAAGTTTTTTAGTAGTGGGGGTGCTGCTCAGTTGGCCGGTAACACTGTCATTTCCAGACTTACTACACAAAGACTTTTTCATACAATATGTACTTACCTTTTGTGGAATGAAAGTTCTCTGATGCATGCTGTGGGGATTACCAATTCTGGCTACTACAGATGTGACTGTCAAGTGTTGTAAGGATGTTTTTCATCTGTTCACCACTTGTAGCCTCAGAACAGTGCCTGGCACAGAGGAGATTTTCAAGAAATGTTTGTTGTTGCATAGAGTCTTAAAGCAATTTCAAAAAAGCATCTGAAGTTGCTTTCAGTAAAAGCAGTCTCATGGAAAATAACTTGTCTCGTCCTCCAAATGACTGTTTTGAAAGACTTTGAAAGAAAATTCAGCTGAGTGTACATGTACTTGTTGAAATATTGGCTAAAACATTTTTTGTTCTCCTGGCTTTGTTCCCATCCATCTAAAGAAAACAGTAGACTTTCCTGAAAAAATTAGGACCTATGCTGTGAGAAGCACTTTATCCTCAGATCCATGTGTGACTGCAGATCAGGGACTTAATGGTACCAATGTCCCTCTGGTCCAGCTTTGCTACAAAGAGTATTCCAACTTCATTTCCTCCTCCCTACACTTCGACCCTGTTGTTGAATGCTAAGAATTGCTGCTGTGACCCCACTTAAGGGTGAAAAGAATCAAATTAGAGGACTTTTGACAAGTGTATCCCCTTTAGTTTGATGCCAGGCAGTGCTGGCTATTTGTTGGCCTCAAATGTCACCTGGGGCCAAGGTGAGTCCTTGTCACTCTTCCTCATCTTCTGATAGGACCGCAGGCCTTTCTGAGCCTGATGTAGTTGCTTCCGCTACAACAAAAATGCGAGAGAAGTGGGGTTTGCAACCAATAGGCTTTTCTCTAAGGATGCTGTTCCACCTGGGCAGCCCCATGATTTTTGCCCAAGGCCTGAAAATGGCAACATCATTGTTTATTGATTATTATTATTTCAATGAAAGATTTGAAACCCTAATTATCATTCATTCATTGGTGTGAGATGGAGGCCTGGAGGCTGGAAGTTAAGTTTGTTTAATTTCCTGCTTCATTAGGCATTTGTATACCCAAATGTCCATTTCTTAAAAAGGGATGTTTCCTGGGAAATTGCTTATCTTCGTAGCATTTGCAAAAGGTGGGAGCTGGAACACAGTATCATGTTCTTCACACCCTACAAATGAAACTGTTAGCATTTCTAGATAAGTAAGGAATGAAGAGGGAGAACTGTGACCATCCAGGTTTTCAGGGATTAAGTCTCCCTTGGTCTTCCTTGAAGAATAATAATGTGGATCTTGGAAGACACCATATTTGGCTCTGTATAATGTGCACCCATGTTTTTGGCCCAAACTTTCAGGGAAACGAAATTAGTACTACCCATGTATAATGCACATCCTTATTTTTCCCTCACAAATTTGGGCAAAAAACTATGCCTCATATACAGTAAAATATGGTAGCCTGTAAAGATAGTCGGTAACCAAGTGAGTGAGTTATTACATTGCTGAAAGAGTAGTTGAGGTCACTTGGAACCATACAGTGACAATGGAGAAGTTTTCTGAGATCAGATTTATGCGGGAATCAAGGTATGTTGCCTTTCTTGGGTCCAGTGTTGGCCTGGCTACTGTTTATTAGTAAAACCCTCGTTTTGTCATTTATTCATCTGTCTTTCTCATCCTCCTTTGCTGAAAAACCCCTGGAGAGAAGCTATAGTCTTCTAGTGCCCTTTTGCTGTTTGTTTTTGTGTTTCCTCTGTGTTTTTGGTTCATCTCAAGTTCAAGAATAATGTCTACATTTTTCTAGGAAATGGTAGCTTTGACAATCTGTGAATGGGAGGGGAGAAGAGATAA
>NW_017732319.1:445639-446642 GCF_001890085.2 Hipposideros armiger
TTGGCTTGTCTGAGCATCGGTTTTCTGATGACTTGCTTTAGAGCTTTCTAATGAGTATATTAAAAATAGAACTCTAGAGGTAATAGATACAGAAGGTGTATATTTAGAGCTTGGGTTTCTTTTCCTCCCTGCACCCACCCCCTGCTTTGCATAGAGATTTCAGTGCTAATTAGAGATCATGCTGAAACTTCATCTACTATATCTTAATGTTCATATCCAACATTTGCCATCTAATTTTGATATAAATTCCTCAGCAACAATTAAGCCACCCCCACATTGACTGAATTATCTGTAATTTGTCACACTCACTCTTTTTTTTTTTTTAGGATTTTATTGGGGATTTGGGGAAGGGGAACAGCCAAGTTGTTGTCCTTCAGTCTTAGTTGTGGAGGGCACAGCTAGCTTCAGCTCCAAGTCCAGTGGCCTTCTGGCCACCTGTCACCAGTGGCCTTCTGGCCACAGCTCATGGCCACTCAGCTCAAGGTGCTGTGTTCAATCTTAATTGCGGATGGGCGTAGCCCACCATCCCATGTGGGAGTCAAACCAGCAACCTTGTTAAGAGCACGTGCTCTCACTAGCTGAGCCATCCTGCCACCTGTTCAGTGGCAGCTCAGCTCAGGTGCAGCTCACTAGCCCATGTGGGAATCAAACCGGTGACCCTGTTGCTCAGAACTTGCTCTCTTAACCAACTGAGCCATTCAGCCAGCCCTGTCACACTCACTGTTACATCACACACTATCAGAGGAAAAAGGGAATAACCTATATGTAGGAGAGGTTCATGGAAAAACCTTGGAAAATAAATGGATATAGATGTCGTAACTTCAAGCAGAGCTGTGAATACAGAATGTTGTAGAGGAAAAATTAAAAAGTAGACCTGAAGTTATGCGACCGGTATCTCCATGTTTTGTTTTCTTTTGTGCAGATTGTTTCCCAGAGAAAGCTGTCCAAATCCTTGTTGAAGCATGGGAACACGGCTGGGAAATCCTCCATCACGGTAAGCCCT
>NW_017732319.1:451097-452157 GCF_001890085.2 Hipposideros armiger
TATTTTAAATGACATTGTCATGTCAGTTTTTTCTTGACTGTTGTGTTTAATCATAACAAGTAGTTCAAAGAGCCTTTGAAGCCCCCACTGGTGCTCCAAAAAGCCGTGGATCCCAAGGCATGCTCCCAAAGCCGGCAAACCCTGAGAAGCCTTGGGATGGTGAACTCAGGTGTGAGATTTGCCATGGTTCTTTGCCATAGGATCAGAACCTCACCTTGCCGCCTCACTAAGGCATCTTAGAGATTTTCTTCCTATGCACATTCCAGAGAAACTTTATCTCCTACTTTAATTTTAAACACTCCTCTTAATCTTGAGTGTGTGGATCAAAACAATGGCTTTACTAGCTTTTGGAAAAACACTTGAAAATATGTGCTAAGTTTTCTGCAGATGGACATCATAATTTTCATTATCTTTCCAAAGGTGTCTGTGACCACAGAATTGTTAAAGACCACTGCTCGAGTGTAAGAGGCATTGTGGTGATAAGGGGCAAAAGAGGATTGAATAAAAAATCTACATAGTGTGCATGATTAGTGGCACCAGACAATGAACATTCATTCCACTGACTTCTGCTTGTACCCAAGCTCGCCTGGCCCTAACTGGATAACGTCAGGGTTTGCATGTCATGGTAATGAGCCCCTCTCAGGTCTTACAGCCACTGAATAAAAAGCCTAACTCTTGGGGCAGATCTGTGAACATGTGTGAAATCAAGCATGAAAAAGAAACCACGACTTTCTTACTTGGCTCTAATCTGTGACGATAACTGCTAAGGAACTAGAATAGGTTGCAAGGGAACATCAGGACCAGGCAATTCCCCATTTGCTCTCAACACCATTAGCTCTCCATCTACTAAAATGCTGTCACTGATAGAGGCAGTCAGAGCCAGAAAACTTGGGCTCAACTTTTATAAATTAACACTGTGAGTGCCTTGTGTTCTTGTGGAGGTTGTGAATTGTACAGGTTGGTATTGGTCAAATTTAATGACACCAGGTGAGAAGAAGAAAGTAATCCTTCATTTCTGAAAATAAAAAATCTAAATAGAATGGTTCCTGGTTTAAAAAGC
>NW_017732319.1:454162-457213 GCF_001890085.2 Hipposideros armiger
CATATAGTCACGGGATGTGGAGTAGAGTGTGGGAATGGAGTCAATGGAATTGTAATAGATAAGTATGATATTGGGGGTGAGAGGGCAGTGGATGGGAGGAGGAGGGTTGTTACTTTGTGAGGGGTGTAAAGGATAACTAACTATTGCATTGTTCTGTACACCTGAAACTAACAATAAAAAAATAAAAATAAAATAAAAAATAAAAAGCAGTTCTTGAGTTTTTACCATGTATCTGAACTCATTTTTCCTACTCCTCAGTTGCTTACACTTTGGGGAGGGAAGGGGGCATTTTTCCCTCTTTAGACAACCTTTTTAGTTTTAATGTTAGATATGAAATACAAATTTCAGAGGCTACCAGTGTATACTCAGAACAGATGGACCCAACTCCTCATGGGAAAATTGAGCTCAGATAGAATGGACATAAAACTGAATTAAATCTCAGCATCTCAACATAACCAATTTGGAAAGGGTATCCACGTGCTATAGCCTCTGAATGCATGTGAAGTCCTCAACATTATTTATAAATGGCTTAGCCTATATGCAACAGACTGGTCCCTAGATTATGTTGTTGTTGTTGTTGTTGTTACTGTGTTTTTTTTCTCCTCACTCTTTTTTTTTCCATCAATTTCTGCTGTGAGGCTTTGAGAGTCACTGGCTATTGAATATTGGAAAGTGATGTATTACGAAAGAGGCTCTTAGATAGTATTATCTCTTCACTTATATCAAAATCCTTCTCAGGAATCCTCTGTCTTGGGAATTAAGGGCTTAGATCTTTCAATATCTATCTATCTATCTATCTATCTATCTATCTATCTATCTATCTATCTATCTATCTACCACCCAATGCAGTGTGACTTTTAAAGAATGAAAATCTTTGTAATTGCTGTTCCAAATATCTCTCCCTCTAGTTTATGCCCCACCTCTTGTGTTCTCATGCTCAGCATAAGTGAAATCTAGTTATCTACTGTTGCCTATTCTCGGGAGTTGCCTTATACACCTGGGAATGCTGTGCCATGTTCACTATGGTTGTAGAAAGCTTCCTGCCCAACATGTCTTTGTTGATTTTTGGACCAAAAATGAGCTGAATTTGTTTATGAATTTCTGGGCTGAGGGATCCAACCGCTACCACAGCTGATACGTGCTTTTTCCTTTAGGTGATTGCTGAGGAATTATCTGGCAATGATGACTATGTTGAACTTGCATTCAATGCCCGGAAATTGGATGATAAGGTAAAGTGTTTGGCATTAACCTTATTGAAGGAAGTAATAAATCCAGCATACAAAGTTTAATCAGATTTTCCCCTGCAGCTATTTTTTTTTTCCTTTCAACCCACGTTATTAAACAGATCAAAGATTTCAGAGAGGTCTGCAAAGTAAGACTTCCCCCAAATTGAGAAGCAGTTAATGAGATAGGGAAAGGACTGTAATTAAAAGAGGATACTTTTTATATAAATGTCTAATCACTATGCTGTATACCTGAAATTAATATAAAATAATATTGAATGTCAACTGTAATTGAAAATTTTAAAAAGGAGGGGAAAGGTGAAGAGGAGTGAGAGGTTAAGATTTCCAGGTATAAAACAAGTAAGTCACAGGGATATAATGTACAGCATAGGGAATATAGCAAATAATGTTGTGATAACGTGGTATGGTATCAGATGGTTGCTGGGCTTATCATGGTGTTCACTTCTTTAGGTCTATAAATGTTGAATAACTATTGTGTACACCTGAAACTAATATAATATTGTATGTTAGCTATATTTTAATAAAAATTTTAGAAAAATAAATTTATTTTTAAACAGGACGATTTTATTACACCCAGATTTCATTTGTTCCTAAATGCCACAGGTCAGATGTGCACAGGTAAATATTTAACCTCATTGGTAGGGACATTGCAAAGGAAAAGAGAAGATGTGAAAGGGATGAAAAGTGACATTTTTAAAGCACCTGTATTTGCCAGGCACAAAGTTAAAAGCTTTTCATGCATTATCACATTTATTCATTCTTATAACTTCCATGCAACAGATATTCACCCTGTTTTGAAGATGAGGAAACAGGTTCAAAGATGAAGTAACTTGTCTAAGGTCACTCCATGTGTTAGTCCAGGTAATCCAAGAAACAGACACCAAGACAGGATTAAATATGCAAGGATTTTATTAGGAGAAATATCTGTGTAAGGAACAGAGGGAGGAAGTTGGACAGACCACAATGCAAGTCTGACCATGAATACAGTAGAGAGGGGAAGAGGATGAGTGGCAGTGTCCTGGAATGCCGTGCAGTCCAAGGAAGGTTCAGCAAGGCCATCAAGGAGTTCTAGAGCCAAAATTGGCCTGCAAGAGAGTCTCCTGTGTTCCATGCCTGCCTTATGTCCCCTACACATGCATCACAGACTGGAAGCAGCCCACGGGAAGCCTGGCCTTGGTGCAAGTGCAGAGACGGGGCCCTTGGTCAATTACACACCCTGCAGTAGGGCGTCTAAAGCGCACATTCCCATGGCCACCACACCCGGCTAATAAATCGTAAAACTGAGGATTCGGTTCCATGGCCCTCTGACTGCCATCTGTATTCTTTCTATTATACCTCACAACTTCCACCCAATCACAGGCCACGTTAGTCTTATGTAGACAGAAAAAGTTCTATAGTCTCCACCCCTTAAAAAAGGGGGGTGCCCTCACCACATAGTTCTAATTTCCCTCCAACCATATTCTTATATCAGAAAACCTATCATATTAATAACTCTTCACAAAGGACTCCATTTTTCTACAGTACAACCAGAGAACGGGATTTGGGGATGTGACACCACCTTTTCAAACAATTGCTTATGGGTGTTAGGCTGAAAAAGGTAAAGCGGTGTCTTAAGAAATTCCCTGAAGTCTTAAGCAGGAGCTTATATCCTGCTGTATCTCATTAATTAAGAAAATATATCATAAATAAAAGCCACTGAGATACAGTGCTTAACATCAAGCACAAAGGCACCATGATGAGCTTCTCCCCCGAGAATATTTTGCTGCGCTGAAGACTAGGATGTCTGTAGGCTTTATTTTGCTTTACT
>NW_017732319.1:458668-473972 GCF_001890085.2 Hipposideros armiger
TTTTTTTTTATCCGTTTATTTTAGGATTTCTTCAGTAAATCTGACCCGTTTCTGGAAATCTTTCGTATGAATGATGATGCAACTCAGCAGCTCGTGCACCGAACTGAGGTGAGAAAAGTCATCGTCAGTGATGCCATCTCATCTCCTAAGATGATGAACTGACCTGTTTTGAGAAACCCCTCACATTTCTTAATGCCTGTAGCTATGCTGTCAGACGTGGAGTCTTCACTATTCTCAAGAGGACTCTTTATTCTCAATTTAGATGTTAGAAGAGAAGACCCTCTCTCACCCAAATTTTCCATTATTCACTTTCAATACAGAGAGCCAGCAGCTTATTAATAATAAAAATATGAGTGCGCTACCATTTAATGAGAGTGACTAGGTGCCAAGCATTGCACTAAGTGATTTTCTATACATTATTTTATCTACTTCTCACAACAGCCCCTTGGCATGGTTATTACTACCCCCATTTTACAGTTGAATAAACTGAACTTTTGGGAAGTCAAGTCGCATTCCCAGTTTTGACAGTTAGCCAGGGATGGAACTGAAGTTTGAGCTGAGTTTGTTTGACCCTGAACTTCACTGTAATTTGGGAGGCCAGTCTGCCTCCCCAGGGAAAGTTCATACACTGGACTGATGTCAAGCCTGTCGTATGAACAGCTGCCCAGTCTCAGTAGCCACTTGGTCTAACTGCATATCCCTATCACCTTTCCTTCTTTTTCACCATGTGACTCTAAACCTTATTCCTCACTATCCCAACCCCCACTACCCACTGCTCTACATGTACTCAACAATCAGCCCCAATCTCCACTTTTCATTTTATTTTATTTATAAGACAGTCCAAGAGAGATTCTGTGGGGATGAGAAGTACATTGACAAGAAGGAAGTGGGGTGGTTTTGATGAATGACGTGGAGCTGAGAGAAGACTTTTATTGTGCTTACTAGTTATAGGGTAAAGGAAGAAGGAACCCTCATGACTTTTGTGGGATGATAGTAAGGGTGCCATGTTCCCACTACCCCACACTAGAAATCCAGTTCCATTTTCCTGATGTTACAGAGTTGCAGGTAGCATTAGGGGAATATTTCACGTCATACTTAAAGTGGACAAGAACTAAATAGTCTTGAATGGGCTAGTCTTGGATATCAGCTAGTGAATAGCTGACATTTAATGAAAGAATGACTAAATGAATGGGGTTGAGTATAGATAGTATGTCCACTACATGGATTCTCTGAAACTTAATTCCTGGGCTATAATGTGAGGTGCGACAGTGAGAGTTTTGCTACCACTGAATAGAACCTTTTTGATACATAACAATTCCTTTGGTGAAACAAACTTTGTCAGGAGAATAAACTTTGGGGAGAATCGGAAGTTCTATTCATTCATACTTTTGTTGCACTCCGTGAATGGAGGCTTTAATGTGCAAGGAGAAAGGAGATGGATGGCGTTTTGTTGGACTTCTCTCATAAGAGCCTTCTCTCCTTTGCTCTTGACAGCATTTCTCTTCTTGTTGGCATTGGTAAATTCTCCTATTCTAAAGAATCTCTAGAAGTTTCCCCCCTCCCCCCCATACTCCATTGCTGAGGGGCTCCTGGAGTCTCACAAGAAATGTGATTATAAAGTTTTCCAGTGAGTCAAGCACTAAAGCATTGATTTTTCCTCTTTCTAACTCAATAGATACAAAATAAATACTAAGCAATACTGTTCTCTTGGAAGAAACGCATGCACTTAAACATGTGTAATTCACACATGAGTGAGCACGTATGCATGCGCATACACACACACATATACACACACACATTTTTATTTCAGGGGTAATTTCTGGTTGAAATTCTGGTCTGCTATTGAGTTTTTCACAACTGTTGCAATGAAACATCTTTACGTCATAATATTTTTATACAAACGTTGGAAATCTAAATGAACCCTAACAATTTGATCTAAATTTTCTTCTCACTACTTCTTTGATTATCCCCAGAATATCAGAGCACAAGACAAAGCCCCACAGGAACATTGTTTTTCTACCTTGATGCATTAAGAGAAATTTAATAATGAGCTCATGATGTAATCACTAATTCATATTTATATTAAAGAATCCAGTAGAAGAGAGAATCACTTTTGAAATAATTATGTTATTTAAATAGAGAATTAATTATTTTTACAATGCTAAGATTTTTGCTAACTAAAAACTTCACAGGAAGAAAAATTAATGTGACAGAATTCCATTTAAATTCATGTATTTGTCCCCTAGAGCCGTAGTTCTCAAATTTCATGCATCAGAATCACCTAGGGGAGCTCACCCACCAGACTTGCTGTCAGTAGGTCTGAGAGGAACCTAGAAATTTGCATTTTTAACAAGTGCTCAGGTGATACAGCTCCTGCTGATTCAGGAATCACACTTGGGAAACCCCTGCCCTAGAGTTAATGGTACAATCCTAGGCACAGAGCAGATACTCATACATTCCAATCCAAATTGAATTATTTGAATCATAGTGACAGAAGGATAAGGCTTGACTCATATGGACTCGTGGGCAGGATTTAGCCAAGTTCCTGATTAGTAAGCTGCTTTTAAATGGGTTTTGCTAGAATTCTATGCCAAATATACAAAAATTATATAAATTACTTTATCAGGTTGCAAAAATACATCAAAATTTATAAATTTCCATTAGGTAATAAATTACTTACTAAAAAAATAAAAATTTAAAAAAGCTAAAAAAAAGGGGTGGGGGGATGGTTTGCTATATTATAGACTGAGTTTGTGACTCTAAAGATCTGCCCTGTGTGTCTTAGGTTAAGTATTGTAAGTATCCTGCTGGGAATTTTCTTCTAGCAACTTCTCTTCTGATTTACAATCTGATCTAAATCAAGGTCACAGGTTACCACAGACCACTCAAGTCTTTAGCAGCAGAATTGTCCTGCCACACCCACCAATCGTTTCGGCCTATACTGACCTTAATGCAAGAGAATTTATGCCGTAAGGTTAACAGTCCTACAGAACTGAAGATCCCTTATCAGAGGCCAGAGGCAGCCCCGCTGCATTAATCCCAACCCCTGTTGGTATAGAAGGGATCATTCCCAGTATCCACACGTTGCACAATATTGCTGTCATTATTCATGAAACAACAGCCAGGCCAGTGACCCTAGGAGTTCTGCCCATAATGATCCACTAGGTGGGCATCCTTAAAAGATGTACTACTCCAAGTTTTCATTAAGGGACCTATTCCAGAGATTGTCCTTTTCATAAGCGCCACAAAGCTTCTCACGCAGATTTATGTTGAAATGTGAAAATGTCAAGTATTTCCTCCCCCACCCACCACTCCTGTTTCTTTTCTCAGGTGGTGATGAATAACTTAAGCCCAGCCTGGAAATCATTTAAAGTATCCGTAAATTCTCTATGCAGTGGAGATCCAGACCGCCGGCTGAAGGTCAGAAATCTATCTATGTCTGAGAAATACAATTTTTATGTATTAACCCTCCTCTTTTTCCCCAAGTGAATGTTGGCAAACCCAAAATTTTCTTTACCATTTAACCAAATCCCTTAGCATCTTGTTGGAAAAGGCTGGGCCTATTTCTTCCCCAAGAACCATTGAAGCTCATGAGATAGCCCAAGATAAATCCCAATTGTGTTATGTCAAGAGACAAATCTTTATGGCTTCTCAGAGACAAACTGTAGCAATAACTTCAGGGTATATTGGGAGTTATTAAAAACACAAATATTGCTGTATCAATTATCACTGTTGCATAACAGACTGCTCTAAAATTTAGTCGCATACAACAATAACCATTTATTCAGCTTAAGATTCTGTGCTTTGGCAAGTTGAACTCATCTGGGAGGTTCTTCTTTTGGTCTTGCCTGGACTCCCTCAGACATTTGCGGTCCGCTGCACATGAGCAGGGTGGCTGTGCTTCTGGGGTTTAGCTGGCTGTCATCTGGAATGATTCGGGTGGGTGGTTGGGCCATTTGTCTGCCATCATCCAGCAGGCTAGCTCGGCCTTATACACATAGCAACCTTAGGGTTCCAAAAAAGCAGGAACAGAAGCTGGGGTGTCTTCTGAGGCCTAGTCTCAGAACTCATACAGGACCACTTTCTCCACATTCTGTTGGCCAAAACAAGTCACATGGCCATTCTAGATTCGAGGGTGAGGAAATAGGAAATAGACTTCACTTATCAGAGGGCGGAGCTGCCAAGTATTGTGGCCAATTTTTTCAGTGTACCACAGATACTTTTTGAATATCACTGGAATGTGGAAGTTGGAAGAGAAGAGTCATTGTGAGAGTCAGGATGATCAAAGGAAGACAACAGGCTGAATGCCCGAAGCAAGTCCAGGAGGCGTTCCCTGTGGTCCATGGCCTGGTCCTCTCTCTACCTTGGAAGTTCAGAATCTCCGTGTTGTCAGTGTCCCAGAGTTGATTATACCAATTCGGGATGACTAAGTAAATTCAAGGGAGACTGGAGCCTATAAACTGAAAGGCCAATGGATTCATTTTCAGTGAGGAACATGACCATCAAGCAGACTTAACATTCACATAAGCTTCACCGGGGCATTTTCTCCCTGTGGGCAAACCATAGAGCCAGACATTTGTCGGAAGGTTGCTGTGATAGCCTGAAAGCAGAGCAATGGATGCCGGATGATGAAGATGCTTAATGGCTTCAGACTATACAATTGGAATATAGGTCCATCAGGCAAGCTAAACATTCATGTTGGTCTTTCAGGGCACCTAATCTGGGAAGCATTAGAAGGGCTCTGCCAATGTCTGCATTTTAACTTTACAATTTTCCTCACTTCTTTGCCCCATAAATCTTCTAATGGATATGATTATTTTGATTTGTCAATGCTATCAATCAGATTAGAATCCTATCTGATTGGTTAGTCCCATCCTCTTTAACATGACTTCACGTATCTTTGCTTGTAACCATTCTGTGTGGGCTTTGCGGTTATACTCTCAGTGGACGTGCTTACTTCATGGTCTGGAGGAGCAACTCAGAGTTGACCCTACTATCTCCTGCAAGAGCAAAGATTTCAAGCCTCAACCTCCATGGCAATGGGAACTGTCTTTCATGCCAAGATCAGGACTCCTGGCTGTTTGGGCCTTTATGTGTAAGCTTATATGCAGAATGGCCAAGAGCTACAGCTTCAGTCATGAGGTGGTGATTATCACCTATGCTCTGAGCAGCACCATCCCACTCACAGGCAGATAAATAGACTTTGGGGGCAGAAATCAAATAATGCCTCCTTTCACCATAGATCAACTTAGTCATGGGGAGTTATCAGTTGGATAAAAAGAGAGGATTATATCTGTAAATTAAAAATGCAGAAAAGGAGCCTTTTGTGGCCTTTTTAAGTACTCTGCTGTTTGTAGAGGAACATGTAGGAGTAAAGAAAATGAATAGATGATAGATACATAATAAATAGATAGATGAGAAAGAAAGAAGAAAGGAATGAAGGAGGGAGGGCAGGAAGGAAGAAAATGGAGAGGACAGTGTGTGACAGAGAGAAGGGAAGTGGAGGGGAGAGAGGAAGCAGCTAGGATTGGGGGTTTCTCAACAGATGCACTGTTGACATTTAGATTTTGTTGGGGGGGAGGGGGGGACGCTGTCCTGTGCACTGTAGGATGTTTAGCAGCATCCCAGGCTACTAAAAGCTATTAGTACTCTACCCCTGTCAATCTTACAGCCAAAAGTATATCAGATATTACTAAATGTTCCCTGGAAGATAAAATCATTTAGAACAATGCATCGGAATCACCTAGAATGCTTGTTAAAACAGATTGCTGGCCTCGCCCCCAGAGTTTCTGATTCAGTAGGTCTGGGGTGGGTTTGAGGATCAGTATTCTAACAAATTCCCAGGGGGTGCTGATGCAGCTGGTTCTACCCGACGCTTTGAGAACCCGGTACAGCGCCTTCATTAATGGCCATTCCATGGCTTAGCGCCCTCACCCCACTTTCCACCCTCTAGTCTCCCCTCTAACACCTTTCTCTACCCAGCACTCGTACCTATCCTGCACTCTCCCCAGCCTTCAGGGCTTCGAGTGTGTCTTTCTCTCTGCCCGGGACACCTTCCTCATTCTTCTGTTTTTCTTGGAACATGATGCTTTCCTTCGGGTCTCTTAAATCTCCCTGTACCTCCAGGAAACCGTCCCCTGATCTCTTTCGCATCTGTGAGGTGTCCTCTAGCCCTTTACACCCACCCCCATTAAAATTATTCTCAGCTTGTTTTAAAAATAGCTGTTCACATTTGTTTCCCCAACAGATGACGTGTTCTTCCTGGTTTGCTCCTTCGGGGTGAGAACCACGTTTCGTTCACTGTGTATCCAGGTGTATAGCAGAGTGCTTGCTTGGCACAGAGCAGATACTCAGTAGTTGTTTCTAGAGTGAGTGGAAAAAGGAGTGAGGGAGATACTGAGAAGTCAGCAGGGTTTTACTGGAAGGCGGGTCATCCACACAGGTATTCTGGAGTTTACTAGGCCACAAACCCAATATCGTCACTCACCTGCTCACAATAACCAAATGCATCTTTTCTGAAAAGCAGAATAGACTTCCTTCATTTGTGTTCATTATTGTGTCACAAGGGCCCCTGTGAAATTCTCATAATGCTGTCCCTAGCCAACTTTCTCTGAAATAAAATGGCACCGTATTGGCAGGCGGCATCTCTGTCCATAAGGGTGTCATTCTCCCCATTGCCAAAAATAATTGAAAAATGAATTTTTAAATTAAAAAATTTTTAAATCCTCTGTCAGGTTAGATTTTTAGTCTTCGCAAAATTTTAACAATTAAGTCTTTGTCCCAAATGAGGCTTGGTAGCTTTAGTTCTCATTTATTCAAGGTCTACACAACTACCAAGTTCAAACAATCTGTTTTTTCTTTGGGTTCTATTTATTTATTTTATATTCCTCCTTTGTGGGAAAATAACAATAACACTCAAATAAGTCTTTTTCAGAAATTGATGTTCTAATTTATTTTTGACGGAAATTTTCAAACATACATAAAAGTAAAAAGATGATATGATAATCCCCCATACCCACCACGCAGCTTCAATAGTTATTAACTCATGGCCAATTTTATTTCATCCACACCCCCCAATACCCATTTTCCCTCTCTCTCTCTCCCCACTACTGGATCATTTTAAAGCAAATCCCAGATCAGGGTGGACTCATCCCTTAGGCACAGCAAGAATAGGGCCAAGGCCCATGATACTTTTAAGAGCCTATGGAAATATTTTAATTTCTTTTAAAATCAGAAGAAAAAAGGGGAACTTTTAAAATTGAATAAAATATTTTAATTTTTTCTCACATCAGAAACCAATGACATTTTTACGATTTCAAAATCTATTATGGTGGGAGGGGGCCCAGAAGGCAAAAGTGCCTAGGGCCAGCAAAAATCATGAAGTGTCCCTGTTCCAAACATCTTATCATTTCATATCCCCAAAATCCTGCAGTATGTGTCTCTAAAGGATAAGGAATCTTTCTATAAATGTAACCACAAACCCATCATCATATCAAAGAATATTAGCTAAGCTTCCTATTAATCAAATATCCTGCTACTATTCATATGTGACTATTGTCTAATTTATTTAAAAGTTTAGTTTAGTTTTGTTTTTTTTCCTTCAAATTGGGGTCTAAACAAGGTCTAAGCATTGCATTTGACAGAAATGTCTCCAAATTCTCTTTTAATATAGTTATTGCCTTTCCCTCTTTTTTTTCTCTTGCAATTTACTTATTGAAGAAATCAGGTTGGTTTTTTCTGTAGCATTTCTTACATTCTATATTCACTCAAACAGTTGGAAGTTAATGAGCTTCAGGGTCTGTTTTTAGCAGGAATGTCTTACAAGTGATGGTGCTCTCTTAATGGTGTTAACAGTCACTGAAGAACATTGCCTAGATTCATTATTTCATTAGAGTTTCCAAAATGGTATTTTTCTTATCTTATCATTTCTTCATTATTTATTATTTAGAGTTCTGTAAAGAAAGACTTTTCCTTTAACAACTACAGTAAAACCTTGGATTGTGAGTAACTTGGTCTGCAAGTGTTCCGCAAGACGAGCAAACATTTCTAATACATTTTAACATGGTTAAACAAGCAATGTCTTGCAATACGAGTAGTTTGTTTCCAGAACAAATTATGCTCGCAAACCAAGGTATTACTATATTTGGTTCCCTGAGGTGTGATTTCTACATGAAAGGCAGGAATATGGTTTAATTCTTTTTTTCTTTTCTTTTTTTTTTTTTTACCAATTTTTAGAATAACGAGTTATGTCTCTACCATCCTCCACAGGTGACTAGTGAGGTCCCTCAGTATTATTAAGAATTCATGGATTTTTTTTAATATACTCAAGTGTTTCATTCTATTTCAGTTATTATTATTCCTTTGAAAACATGAACTATCTCATGTTGAACCAATAAAAACCACGTTAAGTTGGCTCTTGAACTCTTTTGATATAAGCTTAATAGTGTTTAGCAGTTTTCTAGCTTTCTGGTATGAATTTTTGAAATTCATGGATCTTGACTTTCTTTTTCTTCATAAGATAGATCTCTCTATGGATGCTGAGTCATATTTTAAAGTCTTGAAATAACTCTTCTCTACATTAAACCTCTGTCCCATAAAATATCAGGTTCATTTGTTTCATTTTGCTTTCATTGTTAGGATTTATTTTTAGAAATTTAATTTTGTTTTATGATTACATAAAATGTTCACTGGATTCTAAAATTAACACTACAAAACAAGGTATATGCAGAAAAGTTTAGTTCTCATTCCTGTCTCTTGCACTATTACTCTCTTCTCTTATAGGTAATCATTTCCAAGTACATTTTAATACCTGGTAGAGCTAGCTCCTTCCACTTCTCTATTCCTAGTCTTTTTAAGAGTTTTCCTGGATATTTTGCTTGTTTGGTCTTTCTATTTCATTTTATATGCAGCTAGTACCAGAAGAAAAGAAGAAAGGAAAATGTGATGGAGACCACAAAGGAAATTTCTATTAATATTGAAATACATACATGGCATGTATTTCCATTCATTCAAGTCTCCTTTTGTGTTTTGCCGGAGTGCTTAATCTTTTCTCTGTTAGGTTTGAAATGTTTATAAGTTTATGCCTAGTTAATTTCTTCTCTCTCTCTCTCTCTCTTTCTCTCTCTCTCTTGCTCGCTCGCTATTGTAAATGGGGTCTTCCATCATATCTTCAAACTATTTTTTGTATACGTAAAAACTATTGAATTGTTTGTTTTCTTAAATTACTATTTTATTAATTTGTATTCTTGTTTATGGTAATTTTCTGTTAATTTTTTAAAGTTCTCCAAATATATAATTTTATCATCTGGAAATATAGTTTTTCCCCTACTTACTTAACTAATTGGCTCTAATTATGTCTCTCCTTTAATTATGTGTGTGGACCAATACAATGTTAAATGGTAGTGGAGTTAGAGAGCATCCTTGTCTTATTCACTACTATAGTGGAAAATTCTATAGTGTTTCCCTATTAATTCTGACAGAGATTAATTCTTTAAGGTAATTCCAAAGGTGTCAGAGGCTTAGAGCTTTCTCAGCCACATCTGCCGAGCCTTAAATATTAATACCTCTGGTAGCATTCACAAAGGATTCTTACTTGTTATGATTACCCAAGAGAAAACACTGCAACATAATGAAATGTCTTCTGAACCATATAAAAGGCATTGCACTATTTCCTGAATAGTTTTAGGGTTGTATTTAATATTGGCTGTTTAATGAAATTATCCATGATTTCTATGGCATATTAGAGTCCTTCTTTCTAGCCATACTGTGAGATAGGTTCCATTGTCTTCATTTTATAGGTAAAGAAACGGAGACTCAAAACCCCATGCAAGCAAATGCCAAATTTAATGCTTTTTATTGAATTGCACTGCCTCTATTTTGTTGAATTTGTTAGAAAATAAATCATCCTGATAAAGCACATAGGTCCCTTTACTCTGACCCAACCAGAATGCTTATTCATCCTCATTCTAATATTTATCAGAAACAAGACGTGTCTCTATGTAACATATTTCATAAAGACTGAGGAACTATCAATTATTTAACATACTGCTAAGGGAACATATGCTCTCAATTAAACTATAACACAATGCTTTCTTATCAATGTGTGGTTGATAAGAAAATAAATAGGTGCGTCTTAGATTCTATGAAATATGGCATTAATCATTTCCTTTGATTTGATCAAAACATTATTAATGCCCAGTGCATATTCTTTAGGAGGCAATGCTGGTGTTCAGAATAGATTCTTTTAGATTGTGGTCATGCAGAAGAAGAGAGTAAGAAGGTACCATCAGCAAACATTTATTAATGCCCTACCTCTGCCTAGCGCTATGGGGAGATGCCATGCCAGAACGCAGGTAACCTGGAGACTTTCCCCACAGAGTTTATCAGGCATCCTCCGAATATGATTCATAGAGCCTCGCTACCTTGAAGAGGGATCTAGGATGAGGGGGACCAGTTATTTATGTATCAACCTGCCCTCATGCCTTATTGAGGAGAGAGGCTTAGGTTATTAACTGAGGTTGGGGTAGGGGTAGTTGCAAGCAAGACATAACCAGGCAGAAGGAAGTAGCAGGAGAAAAGAGGAAGCAGGCCCCCAAATTCAGAGCAGAGGTGATAAGACCCAGGAGGCCATGAAGGGGTGAGAGGTACAAGTCTAAAGCAACCAGAAAATGACATTTTCACCCAAATTCATCTTGCACATTCTTTATGGCTTCCCTCTTCTGCAGCCATGCCTGATTCATTTAAAACAGCCATGTTCATGAGTTCCCTTCTGACACCCCCAAAACTGGATTTCTGGTCTATCAGAAAAGTACTCTATTGAATCGGAATCCCAACCCACAGTAGTCTGGAATCTTCATTTTAACAACTTTCCTATATAATTCTGGTGCAGGCCGTTTGCCAAGCACACACTGAGAAACACTTTCTTCCTGTTGATTCTTCAAACGTAACTGACTTACTGGTGCCTCTCTTCGGGAGTTCAGTATTTTTTTTCTGTCCTTACTGCAAAGCTAAGTATATATGCATATATACATTCTGCTCTTCCTTCTTTAGGAAATACTTAGCCTTTGTCCTTTGGTTACATCTAGCTATTCATGTCCTCCCTTCTTGTGTGTGACCAGACCATCTTAAATTGAAATTGTATTTTCTCCACAAATGCACTGTCTTTGCTTTGGACTCTCTGAGCCACACTGACACATAACTAATGGCCAAATTGATTTGACTCCTGGTGTGTGTTCTTGGAGTTTGCCTTGGACCTCCCCGCTTTACTCCCTACCCCATGTGACGTCTAACTCCTAGATCCCTGAGTGCGTCTTATTGTATCTCTGGTCCCTTGGACTTAGTTGCTATACTTATTTTCTTTCTGTTTCATCCAGATGTTCTCTAACAAACCTTCTGGCTCTTACTGCTTAGACAGGAAGAAACCCCACACTAATTCCAACCCCTATATTTACGGCCTTGACAGTGGCCCCAGTTCAGCCCCATAATTCCCCAAACCCATCTAGAAGGGGCTTCAATCACTCAATAGCCTATTGGTTACACCAGCATTTCCTGATTCTTGGTACAAAACACAAAAAGTTGGAACTGAGGGGTCCATTGCTAAGTATGTTCAATGTTATTGGAAACTCCTGTAATAAGGAATCTAAACTTCTCAGGCAGTTGAAAGCAAGTTCACTTCCCTACCTTATAATTGAATGTAGGGGGAGGGGGATTAACATAATTCATGGTCCTGTTAAGTTTTCTTGAGATTTGATAAAATTCAAGTGCTTTTTAATGGCCTTCTGGACTCAGGGCTGCTGATTTTGTGCTTGTCAATAGCTCACTCAGCCTAAATGTCATGCAATTACCAGAGGATTGCAGACTTGTAGAGGTGCCTCTATATTGGATCAGCCATGGGACAGGACTTCCTGACTCCACTCAAGAAAATGGCACCTGTGAGCCTAGCAGACTGCCTCTGCTGAGACCTGTCATCAGTACTGCTGCATGGAAAGGCAATAACCAGCTTAAACAGTGTTAAATTAGGCAGGAATAGAGGAGGCTTCTGAGTGAGAGGAAAACTGCATAGTCTCCTAATTTTAATATTTTTTTCCTTTTCATTAATATTATCCCCACCTTTTTTTTTTTTAACAGATGAGGAATTTAAGACTCTGTGTTTAAACAAATTGTTTAGGATGACACAGCTAAGTAGCACAGCCTTAGTTTAAACCCAGGTCTCTTATTCTCTATAGTCCTTGCTGTTAATTGTTAAAGGACAGCTAACATTTACTGAGTATTCACCAGGTACCAAAGCACTGTACTGGACCCTGCTTAAATGATCTAATTCAATCCTGTCATTATCCTAGGTTAAACAATGCCGCAGTGAAAAGAGTCCCCCATGCAACGTAAGTTTATTTCTGGCTCAAGTAACAATCAAAGGGGAAATTTTCTAATCAGTCTGCCTCTCCTCCATGCAGTGACCCAGGAAACCTGGTTGCTTTTATCCTGTGGATCATCTATACCTACGCCCTCATTGCTATTTGCATCCAGCAGGCAGAGGGTAAAAAATGTGGAGAAGGCTCTCTCCAGAAGTTTTGGCTAAAAACAGCACTTGGCATTGCTGCCTGTATTCCAATGACTAAAGCTCAGTCATAGGGCCACACTGAACTGCAAGCAAAGCTGGGAAATGTGTGCTAGTTGGATGCCTAGAAAGAAAAGAAAAGAGATTTTTGATGACTAGCTAGCTGGCTCTTCCACAGGAAGGAACTTTTTTTTTTTTCAGTTACAGTTGACATACAGTATTATAATGTATTCATTTCAGGTGTGCAGCACAGTGGTTAGACATCTATGTAACTTACAAAGTGATCAGCCCGATATGTCTAGCACCCATCTGACACCATACATAGTTATCACAATAATTTTAACTATATTCCCTAAGCTGTATCTTACATTCTGTGGCTCTTTTTATAACTGACAATTTGTACATCTTAATCCCTTCCCCCTTTTAACGCATCCCCAAACTCCCCTCCCATCTGGCAACCATCAATTTGTTCTCTATATCTATGAGCTTGTTTCTGTTTGTTTGTGCATTTATTTTGTTTTTTAGGTTCCACATATAAGTGAAATTATATGGTACTTGTTTTCTCTCTCTGACTTATTTCACTTAGCATTATACCCTAGGTCCATCTATGTTGTCACAAATGGCAAGATTTCATTCTTTTTCATGGCTGAATAATATTTTATTGTATCTATGTACCACATGTTTTTTATCCATTTACCTATCAATGGACATTTAGGTTGCTTCCATATCTTGGCTATTGTAAATAGCGCTGCAGTGAAAATAAGGCTAAATATATCTTTTCAAATTAGTGTTTTAGACTGCTTAGGATAAGTACCCAGAAGTGGGATTGCTAGGTCATATGATAGTTCTATTTTTAACTTTTTAGGGAATTTCCATAGTGCCTGCACCAATTTACAAATTTACCAACAGTGCGTGAGGGGAGACACTCTTATTATCCCCATTTTGCAGGTGAGAAAACTGAGGCTCAGAATGAGGAAATAACTTGACCAAATTCACAGAGCTTGCAAGTGACATAGCCAGAATCAAGTCTGTCTGACTCTAGAACCTAAGCTCTATATCATCACTGTCCAATAAAACGTTCTGTGATGATGGAAATATTCTGACCCTGAGCTCTCCAAGAGAGCAGCCACTACCCATATGTGGCCAGAACAGTTCTCTGCAACGCCTCCTCTTTTTCTCTTCAAGCCCCCTTTTTATTTTCAGTCCCTCCATGGTAGTATCCCATCCCTTTTTCTCCAACAAACACCATCCAAGGAGAAAATTTCACCCCTTCATGTGCCAAGCCTGCTGCTGATGAGATAGATCCCTCCTCTGCTCAGTCTGTAATGACTCCAAAAGGAGTGGAATGGGTCTCATACCAATGAGGTCAACAGTAGGGACTACAATGCCAAGATCATTTTTCATCAATGAGAATCAGGTCTGATTTCCTCAGCATCTAAGAAGAGAATACACCTTGTCAAAGCAAATGCTATGTTGTTGGATTTTTTGTTTGTTTGTTTGTTTCAGGGACCATACAATCTGGTCTTCAGTTTTACAAAAAGAATCTTGCGAGTTAGTACTTAATGGGTATAAAGTTTCAGTGGGGAAGATGGAAAACTTCTAGAGCTGGATGGAGGTGATGGATGCACAGCACTGTGAATGTACTTAATGCCCCAGATCTGTACATTTAAAATGGCAGATTTTTGGTTATGTATCTTTCACCATGATTTAAAAATGTATTTTAAAAAAGAAACTTCTTCCTGTTAACGTGATCTGAACTTGCCCCTTGTAAAATGACTACTTGACATTGTTGTACTCAGGAGTATTTGACTCCTGCCTACACATAGCATACCTTACCTAAAATGGCTTTTGCTTCTTAGCCATCTTAGATGAGGATCTGGCAGCTCCTTAGGGCTTTATGACCCCAAATGTCTCCCCCTCAGAAACCCTTGTAGGGGTGGAGGGGAGGTTCTTGCTTGCACCATTATGAGCAAAGAGCAAAAAAGAGGTGGCACAATCTGGCCAAACTATTTTTTAGGAAAATTGTCTGTGGCCATGCTCTGTCTTTGACTTCAGAAGATATTTATGAGGAAATCTCCTGTGGAAAATACTTCGAAATTCTCAACGAAGAGCACCAAATAGACACTAATCAATGCCCTGGTGAGGCCTCTAGTTTCAAATGAGGAGCAAGCCCTCATGTCATCTTAAGTAGACATTTCCCCAGTTAAGGTAACATCCATCTCAAAAACATTGCAATTGCTGTGATGAGAAGCACTTTCTTCACATTATTTAACCCATCTATGTCCGCTGCTGCACTGAGAATTAAGATGGCTAACCAGCTACAGGGAAGATGCTTGAGGAGAACTGGAAGCTGGACAACGTTTCTGAATGACGAAGCAGAAGGAATATTCTAAGCAGAAAGTCTGAGACTCCTCTGAGGCAGCTCTGTGGCATAATTCAAACTGACGGGGTTCTGACCAAATAATGCCGTGTGCTGGTTGCTCAGAGTTGTTATTTATTTATTTGTTTATTTGAGCCACGTCACCATTCATTGCACCACTTTGTTAACACTGAAGCTGAAAAGTTGCCTCAAGATCTCAATTTTTATTTTTGCACTTTGGAAATACTGTTTTTAAATGTAGCCTTGTCGGTTAAAAGATTTTCAAAAACTGGGTTGACATCCTGAGGGATCTTTGCATTGAGTCAGTGTCTATAGGGCATTCAGCTACTCTCCCACATTCTAACTTTAAACAAAAATGTTTAAAAAAAAAA
>NW_017732319.1:474502-481086 GCF_001890085.2 Hipposideros armiger
GAGCACATGAAACTAATGTCAGGGGACAGCAGGTTGACTGACTTCCTAGGAAATGAATTACTTGTTCCCTGAGAGCATATGAATTACCTTCCTTTCCGTGACCTTTAACTCATTGCAGAGAAACACAAATGCTTTTGGACCATCCCAATAATGAGAAGAAAGCTAGAATGATCATCTCCTCAACCTCCACAGATAGAGTTAGAGAGAAACAAGCTAGAGAAGACTCCTCATGCTGACTACGGAGGCCACTCGGGCTGGTCTGCTCCAGCCAGGGTCCCCTTTCACCTGCTGTGGTCTCCAGCTTCTTTGATTATACAGGAACTCAGCTTTGTGCAATCACCCAGACTTGACGGGACCTGGAAAAATTAACTCACATAAGAGGCAGATACATAAGTTAGGGGGGCCAGTATATTAATTTATTAAAATTTTAGTAAGTTTATTTAACAAAAACTATAATTTTCATGCTCCATACAAAGTTCCCTTTTCCTGACAACTGAACACTTGTGAAGCAGAATTAGCAATCCGAACATTACTTGGCGAACATGGAAAAATCAAGGCAAGGGCATATGAGGAGTCTGGTCAGCAAGTGGACAAAAAGACCCTTTGGAGAGTCTAAGTTAATAAGACATTTGCTTTTAAAAATGCATACAATTCTAGGGTTTTGTGAACTCATTAAAACTGATCTCTGTGCTAAGCCCTGTTAAATTATGTCTTCCAAAAAGTTAAAAATATGACTCTCATTCAACCATCAAATAAACAGGTATCAAAGAGTTTATTCAACTAACTCATCAATGGGGAAGCCAATAACTGATAAAACTGTTCTCCAAGAGCATTTTCAGAATCAGGTTTATATAGTCTTTTTCTTTAAACAAGACTAAGATTTCTGAAATTGTTTAATGTTCTTCACAGCAATAAATAATAAACTTAAGGGTTATCTTTGCTGCCAGACAGAAATCATTGCATCATGTACAGGTTTAACATGTTTCACTTCACAGAGTCTGAGCTCTTAAATCATCAATATTAAATAGCAAAATCAAGCAGTGGTAATTCTTGGAGGAAAATAAGTCATCTTTAGGTAGACTTTTAAACAAAGCTTCAGTATACCACTGAAAGGACTTGCAGTCACACTTTTGGACTTGTTGCCATGTTATGGGTAATTTTTTTTTAATAAGCTCAAATAGCCTCCTAAGTTCACATTTCTAGAGCCTGATATATCTCTAAATTGTCTATTTGTCTCCTTTCGCCCCCTCTCCATTTCTGAATGGCTGGCACATTCTTAATCTTCTCAAATCAACTCAAAACTAAATCTCTCAGGGGTACCTTCCCATATCTCATTGTTCTTACATGCATGCCTCCAGTTACTCTCCAGCTCACACCCTATTAATCTCCTTCATGGCACTTACCATCATCTGTAATCATCATGTTTGTTTGTTTACATATTTATTGTTTGTCTATTCTACTGACATGCAAGTAACAAGGTCCAAGGGAAAGAACTGGTCTAACTCTGCATCTTCAGCCCCTATAAAGTGCTTGTCTTCAGCTGCTAAAAAAGCATATAGTTAGATGCTTAATAAATATCTGTTTCATGCATAGCTGGCTGGCTGGCTGGCTGGCTGGAGATTATATATATAATATATTACATATACATATTATATATTATATGTATATATATATACTGGTGGTACCAAAAAATTTACACATTTTAAGAGATGTTATCTATGTATTACTTCTTGAAGTTGAATTGAATTGTAGTAGCTAAGTGTAGTGTGATGTTCGCTCAAAAGATGGCGTTAATCAAATGAATGCTAGTGTCATTCATTGTATTAAATTTTAATACAGCTTTTTCCTTTCTTAAAATGCGTATACATTTTTGGTACCATATATATATATGTATATATATATATATGCTAGATCCTATGGAAGACATTCTAGAGGTTTTTGCTATTTGGTTTGTCCTTTTAAAGGCTCCAAGAAAAACACCCCTCTCATTCACTTACTCTTACCCTCATGTATATTGATATTAATGATTCATTTATTATTGCCATTGATTCACTTTTGACCTGCAACACTTTCTTTCATTCAAGGCAAGTCTAAATTCATTATGGAAATTTGTTTTCTTATTGTCAGTGTCTTGGAGAACAACCCCACTGCAGCCCATTTATCATTATTCCCTCCCCTAACAGTTTTTTAAATACTTTTTAAAATTTTTCAATTACAGTTGACATGCAATATTATATTAGTTTCAGGTATACAATACAGTAGTTAGGCATTTATATAACTTACAAAGTGATCACCCCAATAAATTCAGTACCCATCTGACACCGTACTGAGTTATTACAATACTACTGACTATATTCCCCATGCTATTCTACTCTACATCCCCATGACTATTTTGTAACTACCAATGTGTACCTTTTAATCCCCTCCCCCACTTCACCCATCCTCCTAAGCCCGCTCCCTGATCCAATAACCATCAAAATACTCTATATCTATGAGCTTGTTTGTGTTTTGTTTGTTCATTTATCTTATTCTCTAGATTGCACATATAAATGAAATCATAAGACATTTGTCTTTCTCTAGCTGACTTACTCCACTCAGCACAGTACCCTCTGAGTCTATCCATGTTGTTGCAGATAGTAAAATTTCATTCGTTTTTATGGCTGAGTAATATTCCATTTTCTGTATATACCACCTCTTTTTTATCCATTCATCCCTTGATGGACCTCAGGTTGCCTCCATACCTTAGCTATTGTAAATAACGCTGCAACGAATACATGGATGCACAGGTCCCTTCAACATAGCGCTTTGGGTTTCTTTGGATAAAGACCCAGAAGTGAAATTACTGGGTCCTTCTTTGTCTCCTATAATAGCCTTTGTTTTAAAGTCTGTTTTGTCTGGCATAAGTATTGCTACTCCAGATTTTTTAAAATTTGTTTCCATTTATCATTATACCCTCCCCTAACAGTTTTTTCCCCTCAAATTTAAACATGTCTTTTCCTCCACTAGCCCTATAGGGTTGCAAGGAGGAAAGAAAGAAAGAAAGAAAGGGAAAGGTCCAGATGAGGAGAAAACAAACAGGAAAAGAGGGGCTGGAATTAAAAAGAGGGGCTGCATAAAGAAGAGGCAATAGCTTGGCCTCACCTGGCTCTCACAGCATAGCTTTTGGGGGACAAAGAATTCTAAATCCTCTAAAAATGAAATTGGGAGGAAAGCAGCCTTGTAGATTTTTTAAATGTCAGGTCTTTTTCATTTCACTAGTATATTTCATGGTCAGGTATATATCGCTTCCTTTAAATTATCTCTGAAATAGCAAGGACTAAGTCTAGTATTAGAAGTGATAAATCTTGCCTTACCTTTAAGCTGTGAGATTTTCAGTGGAAGAAATCAGGAGAGGGAGGTGGGTGAGTGAGACAAGCAGGATTCAATTAAGTCTTGAAGCGGGTGGGGGGAAAAAAGGACCATCCTCTGTATTCTGATCCTCAGAACCTTTTCTATAATTTACTTGTCTTTATTTTTCTCCTTTTCTTTTCCTTGGCAATTAAATCTCTACCCAAATATTGTTGTTGACCACCCAGCACGCCTGGTTGCACCGGCATTAAAACATTTTATGACAGCTATCCTATGAAAGAGTAAAATCACTAAATGGACTTGTCAGGAAGCATTACCTCCAGTTCGTCTCCCCTGCAGACCAGTTGGCCCTGTTCAGAAGCTCTCTTACAATTCATTTAGCCCTGCTATTCCCCAAAATGAAACTGACTCTTGAAGGCATGCAATGTGTGGCACTGCTGTGGCGTCACTAAGGCAGGGTTTGTCAGCCTTGATACATACTGGAATCCCCTGCGGAGCTTTAAAAAACGATTGACTCCTAGACTCCACCCCACACCAGTTAAATCATTTCTGCGTATGAGGCCAAAGCATCAGACATTTTGAAAAGCTGCTGGAGTGACTCTAATGGGCACCCCGGGTAGAGAACCACAGCTGAATTAAGTAGACTGAGAAGACTGAGTCCCTTGTTGGATTTTCCTTATGAGTGCTGAGGAGACAACAGTCGGTTACAAGACCTCCCAGTAAGTTTCTAGAGACTTTCTCAGCCAACTAGTCTGCAAAATTCTGCTGATGTGTAAGTTACATAAACTTATTAAAAAGAGCATAAAATATTTACAGGCTTCAGAGGAGGCTTTCTGGGAGGACATATCATCTAAGCCAGGACCTCAATGGTGTATAAAAAGGCCCAGAAGTTTGTGATTCATAGGCCCAATGATGCAGCATTTTAATGTGTTGGTGAAGAGGCCCCAGAGAAGGATATAGCGATGGCCAAGCTAGTGATGTAAACATAACTTTGTGGGTCATGTTAAGGAGGTTATATTTTCATCCTGAGAGCAATGGGAGACACTGAGGGGTTCTATGTGGTAGAGTGACATGGTCATGTTTGAATTTTTGGAATTAGTACTCTGCCTATTTTGTGGAATTTGGGTAGAATTAGGGCAAGGCCAGAAGCAGGAGATCTAGCAGTAATCTAGGCAAGAGTTACTTGCCAGACAGGGATGACCAGAACTTGGTACCAGATTAGCTATTGGATGGAGTGAGAGGAAGAGAAATGCCTCAAGAATTAGTCCCTAATTCCTGGCTCAGTCACATGGATGGAAAATAGCACCATTCCTGAAGATTAGCCCATGGAATGGAGCAGGCGTTTGGGGGTGGGGATGATGAGCTCAGTTTTGTACTTGCTAAGTCTATGGTGTGTCTAGGCTGTCCAGTGGGCAGCAGACCCAGGATTGTCTCTGTATTAGCACTGAAAATCCCACACCCACGGAAACCATCAGTCACGGGGCAAACCAGGACAGTTGGACAACGTGGCAGTTGCCTACGTGAGTTTGACTCTCAGAAGAGAGAACTGGGCTGGGGCATAAATATAAAAGTTGTCAATAAATGAATGGTGTGTGTGTATATTTGAACATGCATGCAAGGGCATGATTAAAAAGGCACACACCAAAATGATGTTAGCAGCACACATTTCTCAGGCGCTAAATAATAAAGCTATTTGGGGGGAAATTATTTTTTTAGTTCTCTACGTTAAGAATGTGTTACTTTTGCAACAAGGAAAAAAACCCACTAGTTTAAAATAGACATACAGGGCCGGCCGAGTGGCGCATTGGTTAAGAGCTGGCTTGAGACGCCAGCTCTGAGAAGTAGGGTCCCAGTTCGGATCCCACATTAGGGCCAGTGATGCTGCGCCCTCTACAGCTAAGATGCTGAGCAACAGCTCAACCTGGAGCTGGGCTGCTGTGAGTCATTGGCGACAGTGTAGGCTGCAGTGAAACTGCAGAGGGCTGCCATAAGCTACTGTGAGTGTATAGCAGCCGGCATGAGCTGCCAAGAGCCTCCATGAGCGGCTGTCCAGTGGCCGGTGACTGATCTGCCTCAGCTGGGCAGAGCGCAACGATAATACAAACATGGGCCAGTGAAGCAAGGTCCTCCACAACTAGACTGAAGAACAAAAGGACAGCAACTTGTCTGTTCCATTTCCCCGATTCCCCAATGTTGTTCCCTTCCCCCAATTCCCCAATAAAATCTTAAAAACAAAACAAAACAATAGACATACAATTTTTAATATCCATGCCAATTTTCTATATTTGCTTAGACTGTTTTAGTTGCTATTTAAAAATTCAGAATTGAAATAACTATTTTTTAAAGTCCCAGTGAGTTTTCCTGGTGGTAGGCCAGCCTATCCTATTTTTATATAGTGACACTATACAAAATTAGGAAGTAGACTATAGATCAGTTTGGCTTATCTTCTATTAAATTCTAGTGTTCACTTAGGCTTAAAGTAACCTGGCAATAGAGCAATTGCTTGGTGATACGAGTTTAAACAAACACAGAAGGCCACTGCAGTTCTTCTATTATTACCTAGTTTTCTAAGATGAGTTTATCATATAACATGTTTCTGCATTGTTCATTCTATGATTACAACCCCACTACACAGTGTTAAGGATAGAAAAAAGTAGCATCTAGCTTCTTTGCAAATCAAGTGGCCAATGATTTCATCAGCTATTTTTTTAAAAATCAGTGATCTAGGAATGATAACACTCATCCCACACTACAGTGAGGAAGAGAACGTGGGGGAAGCTGACATGTGTTTTTCTGGATCCCATGGAACCTTGTACAACAGTGCTGGGATTTTGAAGCCCAGTACTCCTTAGAATCATGTGATAGAGACCCAGGGAGGAGAAATGACTTGCCCTGGATCACATGGCTCATTAGAAACCAAATCAAGGATTGAATCTGGACTTGGAGAAGAGAAAAGAGCATTAAGCCATTATTGTGCACCTACTGTATGCCATGAACTATGCTGGGCACTTTCCCACATTTCATCCCCTCTAACCCACACAACAAAGTTGCAAGGTTAATAAAGAAGGAAACTGAAACTCAGAGAGTTAGTTGAATAAGCTCCTAAAAATTCACAGATCCCGGGCCGGCCAAGTGGCGCGATGGTTAAGAACTCGCTTGGGATGCCAGAGGACCCCGGTTCGGATCCCACATATGAGGGCCAGTGACACTGCCCTCCACAGCTAAAATGCTGAACA
>NW_017732319.1:481451-520707 GCF_001890085.2 Hipposideros armiger
ACTCTGAATTTAGCCCTGTGACATTTGTTGGATCTTGGAGACATGGGAGAGAGAGGTTTTATGAGGAGGTTTTCTGAGAACAAAATTTGACCTCATGAGTGTTTCTGCTGTCATAGTATGTAGGGGAAAGAATTTTCCTTGTTTCAATGAAAGTTAGCAATAAAATTGCCTAAAGCCAATTCGGTTTTCCTATCGATCCCATTTTATATTTATAAATATGTTGCTGTGGAAGGTAGGGGAAAGCCCTTTGGCCTGACTCCTAATTCTTGGGGCATTGTATGTTTTAAGAGAAATGTAACTAGAACCTTTCAGTATCCTAGCCTGATATGCAGTGAAAGGTTTTCTATTATTTCCCTTCTATTAGTGTATAGTTTGTTACCTTTTTTCAACAGAACATGTGTCCTTAGTGAATTCCAAAGAGTGAGACTCTGACTGCTTTCTGCTCAAAGTAATCCCTGACAATAGAAACTGGATACTCGGCATCTATTGAAAAGAAAGACCTTTCACAGGCAGGTTCTTTGGCTTCCTGAGTCCTCCAAGGTCAAAGTCTGAGTTCTACTCAAGATTATGAAACTCTTCTTTGTGACTTTGGATAAATAACCTTCCTATGCTTAAATTACATTATCTACAAAAATAAGGTGGTAATGCCTGTCCCCACCCACTTTTCAGTGACTGACTGACTGACTTATTTATTTATTTATTTATTTATTTATTTATTTATTTATTTATTTATTTATTTATTTTTGAGTCTATGAACTTTTGAATCCAAAAGCACTTTGTATTGCTCTAAGGGACCTATTATTTTCGAGATGCCTTCTTAGCAGTGACAGCCACACAGTCAGGGCAGCCACACATATGCCACAAATCCTCTGAATGTTGAGACAGCACTTAGGAATGTTGATAATGAAAAGTCAACTCATTGATTTTTTTTAGCAAGACCATTCGAAACTTTGACTCTTGTTTAATTTATATGACTAGGTAAGATACTTCACTTCTCTGGACCTCCATCATGGACATAGAATAGTATATGCTTCCCAGACCTGTTGTATGATTAAAAGAGGGAGTGAAAGCAACACACAGCTAAATGGTCAGGAAGCATGCGCTAAATTACCTGTATTGGATTGTTATAGATAATTCATTAAGATGTTTTAGTGGCCAGAAACTAAACAAAATAAAATGTGCATGTGTTCTTTGAGGCACCAACCAGTCCCAGATGGAATGGCAGGATTTCCAAGAAAAAAATGGCCAACCCTGGAAGATGTGGAGAAACTATCTGTAATTGGTAACCAAGAGAGAGACCTTTTGAATTGCCTTGTATTATAAAGTTGAATAACATTCCAGTGTGAGTGTGTGTGTGTGTGTGTGTGTGTGTGTGTGTGTGTGTCACATGTTCTTTATCCATTCATCCATCAGTGGCAATTTAGGTGGTTTCCATGTCTTAGATATTATAAATAATGATGTTATGAACGTGAGGGTGCAGATATTTTTTTCAAGTTAATGTTTTTGTTTCCTTTGGACATATTCCAAGAAATGGAATTGCTGGATCATATAATAATTCAATATTTAAGTTTTTAATTTTTACTGTTTTCCATAATGGCAGCACAAATTTACATTCCCACCAACAGTGCGCAAAGGGTTCCCTTTTTCTCCATTTCCTTGCCAACATTTATGTCTTGTCCTTTTGATAATAGCCACTCCAACAAGTGTGAGATGATAGCTCATTGTGGTTGTAATTTGCATTTCCCTAATGATTAGTGATATTGAGCATCTTTTCATGTACTTGTTGGCCTTTCAGTAGTCTCTCTTAAAACATGGCTAGAGATTCTTTAAACCTCAGTTTTTTCAGGTGACTTCAGAAAGAACATTGCTTCAACTTCACCTTCCTATCCTCTGGTCTCCCTTTCACTTATAAGGTATTGTTAGACTCAAAAGCAACAATATTGACAGTAAAAGCAGGCTTATGGTAGAAGTAATATGTTTAGACTGGATAATCTAAAACATTCTCCTCAAGCATGGAAATGAGTAAATAAGGACTGACTATGAAATTATTGCATATTGCTGGCCCCTCACCTGGAGACCCAGGTTTAATTGTCCCTAGAATTGCCTTGCTCACTGAAGTTTAGCCAAATTGGATTGTGATAATAAGTGAGTTTGAATACTTACTTTCTTTATTGGTCCTGACAGCTCCACCTGGGGAAGTGATCCACACTGAAGCACTCTTTCTAATCTAGATTTTCTGTGGATAAAGCTTTGGCAAAACATTTGCCAATCTTGGCATCCATATCTTCTGAACTTATTAAGTCAGTTAATAGGCTCTCAGAGTTTGCAATGTCCAGGAGATTATTAAATGTACTTCCAGTATCTAGGGAATGAATATGCTTTTGATAGGGAGGAGACACTATTATACCGAACAAAGTGCAACATCAAGAAGAGAGGGCGTAGGTTGTAATTAAATATACCAAGGACTATGGTATAATCTCCAACAGTAATTGAGGTCAATATGGGTAATCATAGCAATTCCTAAACATCTAAGACCTTAAGCATGTGTAAATTTTTTAGCCCCACAGTTCTATTTTTAAAAAGCTAGTCTATGAAAATCATCATGGATTTTATATTTATATGTGAAATGTTCAACATCAATGAATGGTACTATGAACAACAGAACAAATTATGTAATGGAACCCTTTGCACCCTTTAAAAATGTTACAAAACAAATGTTCTCTATAGGGCAGATGGAGGTTAGCGGTTGAACCAAAATCATCTGCAATTTTTTTCTCCTTCCTCTTACTTTATTTTGATTTATTCTATTATTTTAATTTAAGTTGAACATTTTTGGCCTTCCATCACTAATTATATAAACATTCAAGGCTTTAAATTTTCATTGAAGGATCGCTTTAACCACATTATACAAATCCTGATATTTAGTATCTTCACTGTCATCTAGTTCCAAGTTGTTTTCAGTTTCCATTATTATTTCTTTTTCTGTGAATTTTTTTACATTAGATATATGAGATATCGTGTTTTTAAAATCAATTTTAAACTTAATAGTAGTAGTCGCAGAACATGGTCTGTCTTATACTGATTCTTAGACTTTTTTGAGACTCACTTTAGGACTGAACCTTAGCCAGAGGTCAATTTTCATAAAAATGTTATTGTGTGCTTAAGAAGAATATGTTCCCCGTGCATCAGAATGGATTTCTGTGGCATGGTGGGGTTGAGGTGAATGAGATTATAGAGGGACAAGGGTAGAAGCAAAAAGATCAGTTAGGAAGCTATTGCAACAATTTATGACAGAGATGGTGCCATGGACCAGGGTGGTAGTAGTGGAAGTGATGAGACAGAATTGGATTATGGATATATTTTTAAAGTAAAACCAACAAGATTTTTTAAAGGATGGAATGTGGAGTGTGGGAAAGAGAAGTCTTGCCTGATCAACTGGAAGGGAAGGATGCCATTAACTGAGATGGGGGACCTCAGTTGGAGCAAGTTTGAGGGAGACTCAAGTAGATACTCAAGTAGATACAAGTTAGACATCCAAATGGAGAGGCAGAGTATGCATGGGAAAGGTCTGAAGATATAAACTTGGGAATTTTTAGCTTACTGGTTGTTTTTAAAGTCATACAAATAGATGAACTTACCTAAGGCAATGTTTCTTAACTGGGGGCAACTTGGGCAGGTGCTACTGGCATCTAGTAGAGGGATGCTGCTAAAAATCCTGTAATGCCCAGAATTGTCTCATCACAGCAAAGAAATATCTGGCCTAAAGTATCAATAGTGCCAAGGTTGGTAAAACCTGACCTAAGACATGAACATAGCCAGAGAAGAGAAGGTGCTCAAGGACTCAGCTCTGGGGCACTCTTTCCTAGGAGTTCAAGAAGATGAGAAATAATCAAAGAAATATGAAGCTGTATGTTTAGTGATATTAGAAGGAAACTAAGAGAGTGTCATGTACTAAAAGCCAAGTATAGAAAGCCTATGAAGGGAAGAAAGTGAACAGCTATGTCAGATGCTGCTGATAGGTCAACAAAGATGAGAACTTATAATTGACCATTGCTTTTTCATTGTAGGGTCATTGACAAGACCCCCACATTGACAGGAGCATTTTAGCAGAGTAGTATTGGCTAACGGTCACTGAGTGAGCGTGGGCAAGGTACTTAGCCTCTCTGAGTTTTAGTTTGCTCACTGATAAGGTGAAGATAATAATCTACTTCGTAAAGTTGCATAAGAAAATGTCAACAATGTGTGTAAAACACCTAGCACAGAACTGGTACATAGTATAGGCACTCAGTAAATGTAAGATCTCCTTCCACAACTTTCCATTCATTTTCAGCTTCTTTCTCCGGCACACCCCACCCACACACATACCCCACTCCCCCCTCCACACACACACACACACACACACACACACACACACACAATCCTATTGCTTCAATGCTTTATCACACTCTAGGTACTATTTGGCACTATATGAGGTGATTCTTTTCTTAAAACACACTTTGTGATAGGACCCATATTTCAATTACCCTTTATTATGAGCTGAGGAAAAAGAAAAGTGTTAATAATTTGAGTTTTTCTGTGTAAGGTGATAGATTGGACTGGAAGAGAAACAGGTAGCAATTTAAAAATATACGGAATCACAAAGTAATTTCTCATGAAGTTAACCATTCTGTTGTTAAATTGCATTATGTGTGAAGTTTTTCTATAGTTTTGGAATTGTGCAAACCTAAAGCAGTAGCCCCATTTTCTAGGTTTACTATAGCTTCACATATTTTCCGCATAAAAAACTCCTATATTCCATACTCTCAACCAAAGCAAAAAAATCCTCAGTGAGATATGTCAAAGGGTGGATATTTGGGGAAATCTAGAGAGGTGCAAATTTGCTCTTTGAAACTTTTTACTTGGGAATCTCCCACTGATACTGTCATCTCTTGGGACTCAGAAAATGATTATATTACTCTAATGATTGCACAGAAACTTTATAAAAATCAAGTGAATTTCAAAAGGTCAAAGGTAGTCATATTGTATAAAAAAGATATCCAAAAAGATGTCATTCTGCATTCAATTTTAATTTCCACAGAATTAGGAGTCCTGGAAGGTCATCCAAGTAATGAGACCTTGTGCTCACTCCCCAGTTAGTCACAGACAGTGAGTGCTTCGTCCAAGATGCTCCTGACTGCCCTAGGAGCTCAGAAGGCTGAAGAGGAAGTCTGTCTCTATAATTTAGAACTTCTAGATGCTCTGACTCAATCCCAAGTGATTTTCAGGCAGTTTGATTCTCGAACCTGCCAAGTCCTCCAAGAGAGGTTTTAATTCATCTCTTTACCTCTGCATCTACTGTATTTTATTGCATTTATTAGATCTACATATTTTGCACAGATTCTTATGTCTCAGAAATCAGGCCACATCACACAATCAATGGCATGTTACTATTGCTTTTGGTCCAAAAGAACACTTTATGATGATGGAAAGGTCAGTCTGATCCCCACTAGCCACATGGTGGCTCTTGAGCACTTGAAATGTGGCTGATGCAACTAAAGAAGGAAATTTTTAATTTGAATTAATTTTCAGTTTCAAATTTAAATAGCCATGTGTGGCTAGTGGCTACCATTTTGGACAACAAAGGTACATGTTGTATTCTTTCCGGAGGACTTACATTTGTTTCTTGCACTCACTTGAGGAATGACCAATTGGAGACTCCTTTAAATTAAATGCTCTGCTTGAGGCTTTTTTTTTACTGCTTTGGTAGTGTGGTTTCAGATCATGGCTCTGAGTGAATACTAGTTTTGGCTCAAATTCTCAGAGGAGAAATTTTTTTTCCTCCCTCCAACCAGTGCCAAGATAGAGATATGTAAATTGTCCTGCTGTCCCTGCATGGCGGGCTTTTATTTCCTCATTTGCTTCTGCCCTCAGGGGGTAGCCTGGAGTCCTAGCATTTATGCAGAAAAAGATTCCTATTAAACTCCTCATCTTGGATGTCTTTTTACTTTAAACCTAATGGTGCTTCCTTCAGTCAACGGCCAGCAGGTACAGGAAAAGATGCTGAACATCACTAATCATTAGGGAAGTACAGATCAAAACTACAATGAGATATCCTCTCATACCTGTGAGGATGGCTATCATAAAAAAGATGAGAAATAAGTGTTGGCGAGATGTGGAGAAAAGGGGACCTTTGTGCACTATTGGTGGGCATGTTAATTGGTGCAGCCACTACGGAAAATGGTAGAGAGCAGCGGTTCTCAACCTGTGGGTCGCAACCCCTTTGGGGGTCGAATGACCCTTTCACAGGGGTCGCTGGGTACTCGTATGTGGGCGAATCTGCATGTGGGCCTGGAGACGGATAGAGGAGCGGTGTCTCGGTTCCTAAGACCATTGAAAATATGTGTTTTCCGATGGTCTTAGGCGACTCCTGTGAAAGGTTGAGAACCGCTGGTAAAGAGGTTCCTCGAAAAGTTAAAACTAGAACTATCATATGATATAGCAATCCCACTTCTGGATATGTATTCAAAGATAATGGAAACACTAATTCCATAAGATATATGCATCTCTGTGTTCATTCCAGCATTATTTACAATAGCCAAGACATGGAAACACCCTAAGTGTCCAATGAAAGATGAATGGATAAAGAAGTTGTGATATACATATACAATGGAATACTATTCAGGCATAAAAAAAGAATAAGATCGTGTCATTTGTGACAACATGGATGGACCTTAAAGACATTATGCTAAGTGAAACAAGTCAGACAGAGAAAGACAAATATTATATAAACTAATTTATATGTGGAATCTGAAACAGAACAAAACAACAACAACAAAAAACAAGCTCATAGATAGAGAACAGATTGCTGGTTGCCAGAGGTGAGGGCTAGGATATAGGCAAAAATAGGTGAAGGAGGTCACAAGTACAAACTTTCAGTTATAAAACAAATAAGCCATGAAGGTGTAATGAGGGAGAGAGAGAAGACCAGATAGGGCCACAGAGTTTGAGTGTTTCTTTAAATGATGTTTCTGTGACCCCCTAGATATTTTGGCAGGAGTAGGGGGACTTAAATGCACTGCTAACTTTTGTTTTGATGGAGGAGAAAGGAATTGGAGAGGGAATGAATAGATGCTAGATAGATAGAAAAATAGATCGATAGATGATAGATAGATAAATAGATAGATAGATAGATAGATAGATAGATAGATAGATAGATAGATAGATAGATCCTTGTAGGATGCAGGGAGAGGGAAAGGAACTGAAACTAAAATTATAGAGGAAAATAACTATAATATCCCTTTTGATCTAACCCACTCAGATTTTATCCAGAAGATGTAAAAAATGGGTAGGCAGTTTGAGGATTTCTGGTAACCCATAAGCCTATTGTGCCAAAGAATAAAGCTGGGATTTGTGCAAAGTTCATTTTTGGCCTCTGGGCTATTGGACATCAGAATAGGTCATTATCTGCCCTAGTAGGAGTTCATCAGGCATTGGAGACAGAGAGCACTGGCCTTGGGTGAGAAGGCTAGGGTTTGAGTAAATTCTGTCAACGCTACGCCACTTTGGTGAATTCACTTAACCTGCCAAGCACAATGTCCTTGTCTAAAAAATGAGATATAATAAACCTCTCTGAGACCTCACAGAATTTTTGATTCATCAAATAAAATAATAGTGACCCAGTCAAGTGCTATATGAATATAGGGGGAAAGAGCATGTTTTAAATAGGGGCAGCCTAAGGTGAAACTATTCCATTGAAGAAAGTAGAAAGCAAAAATGTTCACTTTTTAAAAAATACTCTAAATTAAGATCTGTAGGTTCCAGTCCAGATCTCTCAACTTAATTAAATCTACTTGGATTTGGGGTTGAATTGGATGCATAGTGAGCTCTGACAGTGATAAAAGAGAATGAAAAGTTAACAGGCTTTCTAAAAAATAGGCCCATTTGTTATTCCATTTGTGGCTCATTATTCTGCTATTAAAAGAAACACTTAAATTGAGGAAAGAACAAAAAGTGACTTTAGAGGAAAGGGTCTACTTTGTTTAGTGAGAAAATAAGGCTCTTTATTTTCCTATGCAAAGGCAGGTTACTTCTCCCCAAGTTATGACCCTGGAAGTCTCAAGCTGCAGCCACAATTTCTAGAAAACTGGACCCAGATCTCAGCAGCAGCTAGGCTAATATGTGTCCCATGGTTAAAATGAGAAAGCTGTGTTCCAAGGGCAGATGTAACAAGGGGACATGGCCACGGGGCAGAGAGCCTCAGCAAACTTGACAAATAAGATGCAAAGTGATGGTCAGAAAGATGTCTCAAATAAGATCAAAAGATCCAGATAGATTCACAGCAGAACAAAAGAGAACAACTACCAAGCTGAAAGGAAAAACTCAGGAGAACACAGGTATCAGAAAATAGAGCAAAGCCAGGTATCCAAAATTATGTAAGATGGTGAGAAAGGGGCAGGCCTGGCAGAGTTCAAGGGCAGGGCAAGGCAAGGCAAGGTGGTAAACAAACGCCATGGCAAATATTGGGTTGTTGGGAAAGTCATGACGTATTTTTCTATGTTTTTCAATGCAAAAATGCATCATGACTTTCCCGACGACACAATAGAAAGGAAAGGAGCTATACCTTTTACCTTTTATCCACAGAACCTAAGGCAGTGCCTAATATAGAGTAGGTGCCCATTAACTATTGAATGAATGCATAAGCCCAGTAAACAGATTGAGAGTATTGGAAACTGGCCTTCCTAATTCATCCACTGATAGCTTTTCAGACTTTAATGTATACACAAGTTACCTGGGGATATTGTTTAAATTCAGGTTTTGGTTCAGTCAGTCTAGGGTGGGGCCTGAGAGTCTGCATGTCTAACACTCCTGTGACTGTAGTGCTGCTGATAACACAGATACACTGATTCACACAATTTGAGTACCGAGGACCTTGACTCAGCATCTTGTACTAGCTTTTTTAAAGGCAGAAATTAATTCCAAGGGAGAGGACTGCTTGTGGAAATAAAGAAAGCATTTTCCAGGAGTAAGAAAGTGAAGTTTGTATGAGGGTGACAGTTCTTGAGAAGAGCAATTTGGGGAACTCTCCTGGGACAGTGACTGCCAACAACCTGGTGCCCGGCAAGAGTGGCCCAGAATATACACACAGATTTCAGGAGAGAGCAAAAATCTTTAAAACGGTTCCTTGACTGGAACCATCACAACTTTGCATAACCTAACAAAAATCATCATCCAATGATGGACTTCATTTCAGCACAATCCATCTGTCTTGTTGCATAAAAATAAAATTTCAGGTTTATTTTTATTTTTTTTTAGTTTGAGTATATTACTACTGTATAGTTTAGTAACATAGAAAGCAGATATAAAAATAGAATTGATGGTATAGTGAAAAGGTAGAAATGGGAACTCCGTAGACATTGCAGACAGAATTATCACATTAACTCTTTGTAGTCTCCCATTAACTACTCGGCTCCTCCTTTGTCCTTGTAACTTGTCCTCTGTGAACTATATATAGCATATGGCCTGCGTTTAAAGAGAGTTTGGAGCATACTTCCATATTTCCATCTCTTCATCTGGCCACCAAGCAACAGTCCAAGGTAGGGATACAGCATCAACCCCAACTTGACTGTGATGAAATTCTGTTGTAGGACCAGCACCTTCAGCACCAGGGACAGAGGCATATCCCTGCGTACACATCTCTTTGATTTCCTTAAGGCAGTGCAGATCATCTCCTCCTGATCATCTCACCACTAGGCAGAGAACAGTCATTTCTGACCTGTCATATCAAGTGCCCAACTTTCCTGCCAATTATGCTTTCTTTTCCTTATGTCATCTGAGTGTTCCCTTCTGGGCTTATGCATACAGGACAACATACTCCTTTTCCCTTGGGCATACATTGCCATATATATTCCTGAAATTAGACACCCATATATCAAACAAGTTATCCAGGATGCACCTCTAGCTGCTAGACTGTTTCACACTGATTGTCTGTTCTGCTTTGTCATGTCTCTTTCAGCTATTGATCGTCAGATGACATCTGCTCATGTTTATAGGAATAAGAGGTGGCCTGCAAGACTTTTAAATGAGACACACCTTAGGACAAGAATCCATGATTTGTTTCATAAAATAACAACCTTAAGGTCATGTGTAGATGATCAAATATTCTAATTTATTGACATCTGAGCAAAACCAAGCTGCCGCTCTTCCTAGTATAGTATAGCAAGTGAAATCCCCTTTGCAGCAGGGGATTAACTGCAGCCTCTAAGACCAAAATTGGGAGTAAGGAAGTGAAGTTAAAGGAGATTTCTGAAAGTGGTGAAACCAGGTGGCAGTCTTAGGGCTGATGACTACAAAGAAGAAATTTTCTCTGAGGTACAGAAAGTTGTGACACATAGTCCTCAGCTAAAGATAGTCACTTAATTTCACTGGATCTCTGTTTGCTTCTCTGTAAAATGGATCACTGGATATGTTATCTTCAAGATAGGCTGTGACCTAGCTTATATAACTTGAGGCAAAGATATCAGCGAGGCTTTATTATTACTCTTTCTTGATCCTTTCTTTTTGCCATAAAATCCTCCCCCTTTGGGATAGCAGTGTATAGGAATAAAAAGAAGTATTCTCTGTCATCTGTAGCCTTCTTTACTTACACCAAGAGCTGTGCTGTAGATTCAGAAAAGCAGGGGTTCCTTGCAGAGGAGTGGTTCCCAGGATGAGTACCAGCACTTCTAAACCACCTTCCCTGACCCCTCATTCTGACTTAGAACGTTCTTCTGTGTTTCCACAGTATCCTGGCCTCATCGTTATCATAGCAAGTGCTCAATTCCATCATAACAGTGTGTTTTCCTGCCTCTCCTGTTTCCCTGTCCTCTCCCCAGCACCTCACCTTCTTGCACACACTAAATTCTAAGCTTCTGGGAGAACAGGTGCCATGCCTTGTTATCTTTGTATCGTTAACCTTTCACACAGTGTCTGGCACATAGTGGCTGCCCAGGAAATGATGTATGAATGAATGAAGCTTGGGCGGTGGTGGTGCTAATGTTGGTGTTAAACAGAAGCCCCTGAAGAATGGTCCCAGTGAGTAAGCAAAGGCTCAGGATAGCTTATTGGGAATCAAAAAAATAAATAGAAAGTTACCACCACTCATAAGATCCTGTTTACAACCCAGTGGACATTCTGACTTCATTTGAGGAAAATTCCTGTAATTGCAAAGTATTGTGCAGAGCCCCAAAGAGACAAAGAGGACATTGTCCTTAAGGATAGACCTTCGTTATAGTCCAGCAAGTGTGGCATAGGGATGGAGGTGAAAGTTGTGATAAAGGCCAGCTTTTCTATCCCAAATTTTAGTTTAAAAAGTATTTTCAGATATATTATCCTTTGGAAAGGCATCTGGATTAGGAGTCAAAAGATCCGAGTTTCCAAAAAGTGGCTGAGCATTTCTGAGCTTTAGCCTGTTCATCTGTAAAATGGAAATTATACTTCTTCCCATCTCAAAGGGAATCAAATGAGAGAATCAGATGAGACATGATATGTGAGGCAGTGCAGCCATTTATTATAAATGGCCCCACAAAATAAGTGATTGAATAGGTCAGTAAGATGAAGTTTTTACTGCCTCTGTGCTAAGAGCAAGTAGAGCAAGGCTCAAAATCATACTATCATGAATAAGTTTTGTGGTGTTCATCCTCCTACAACCTCAGTTTCCTTATCCTTAAAATTAGAGTCAGAGTGGAATGATCCTCAAATTGGCATTGAACATAATATACTAAGATTTCTATGACCAAGTTGGGACAAGGCATGGTGAGTTCCCATTTAATGAATTGAAGAACACCAGCACTCATCAGAATAGTGCTTCAGACCCTATAAATCTGCATCACACAAGTGCAGGGTGAGTATCTGATTCACACTGTTCTCTGGCGCATGTTACAGCTGAGCTCATTGGCAGCATATCCCTCGCCCTCATTACCCCTAGTGGACCTGGACCAATTGACCAATGCCTTACAGAGGCTGGCAGAGCTAATTATTTATAGATGCTGCTCATCAAAGGCTTTGCTTCTTTCTCTGTGGTGAGGGTTGATCTCCTGTGGCTCTGTCTTCCTTTCTCTTTTATGTATTGTGTGTTTCTTAATTCCTTGCAATTTTATGTGCCTACAGTTCTGATGAGTTCAAAGCTGTGCAAATTTTAACTTACTAATCTATCAGTTGGGAGTGATCAGGAGGGAGAGGAGAGAAATACCATTCAAATTCTTCAGATAGAGACCTGAAATGAAGGTTAGAGAGTAAGCAGCATCAGCTACATGCCAAACCTATCACTAGGGGATTTCCATGAGAGTTTATGTGGTTAGGCTATTTTTATTAAAAGGAATTTTGCTGACTTTTAGTTTAGGTGAGTTATGTAAGAATTCACCTGGAAAAAAAGGAAGATAAGGGATTTTGCTACAGTCTCAGGATTCCAGGAACATCTAAACCATCGGGTCTTGGAGAGCTTATTAGGTAGTCCAAAACTCATTAAATCATTCAGAATTCAGAACAGCACTAGTGACAGGGTCATCTGGTCAACCTCCTAAGCAGCAGGAGCCCACAAATGTTTATTCTCATGCTCTACTATTATGGCAACTCAGCTATTCTCCGTGTCCTTCGGCAACTATTCCCCAAATCAACTGCTTCATTCTTTTTCTCTGTCTCAGGTTATGATTGGCCTGGTTAGTCCCCATTGTCTATGATGATCTAAACTTCCACACCAGGTCATCTTGTAGATTCCAAGCCAACCTGTAGGTTGGCTGCTCTTAAGGTGCCCACTTCAGGGGAGCACAGGTGTGAGGCAACTTATGTGGAATGAAACCCTCAAAAGAGGGATGTGGGTGTAGTGGATGTTTTCAAGCCTAGCCTGTCTGGTGAAGTGTTCAAAGTCAGTGCCATTATAAAGGCTAAAATGAAGTAAACCAAATGTTCTTTCTTATAAGTAACTATGGTATATACAAATAAATTCTGACATACAAAGCACAAAGGTTTTAAAAATTCCTTTATGTACCATTTTATTATTTTAAAATTAATTCTATGTTACTCTCTTTTCCTTTGACTAAAGATCATTCAGTTAGTGAGCTTTCTAGTGTGCTAAAATACAACTTAATTTATCAAATTTAGTGATCATGTAACTGATAAAGATCAACTGTTGCACAGAGTGATGCATACATGTTCAAGGTTGTGTTTGTTTTAACTAGTGGTATTGCTGTGGTGTGATTTTCTGGGATTGTCTATTTTAGAACTGAGTGCATTAGGTATGTTCCAGGTGACCTGGGATTTTGTGCTGAGTTGGAGACCTAAATGCTATTTACAGCTTTGGTGCTCTGAGGATAATAATGTTCTGGGTTCTAAATATTCAATTAACAATAGGAAACTCCAGAACACAATCATTTATAAGTTGGAAATTAATGCAGTTTTATTCCAGAAATATTCTATGACCTGAAACCAAGCATCTTTGAAGCAGCCACCTTCAACAGGCCTTTTCAAAGGCTCTGCTCATCACAGCCATCTTATGACATTTGACTCTCTTCATGTCTTGGGAAATGATGTAAATATGAGGGAAAGGTAACTGTATATTTACCTAAGACAGTGGTTCTCAAACTATGGTGACAGAACTAGCATGAAGGCATCACCAGAGAACTTGTGAGAAGTAGAAATCCTCAGGCTTTATTCCAAATCTGCTGAATTGAAAACTGCAAATGGGGCCCAGAAATCAGTGTTTTTACAAGCCTCCCAGGAGATTCTTTTGCATACTAAAGTTTGATGATACTGATCTAAGATTTTCGTGAGTTTCAGGAGATCCCAGGAAGACTCCATTTCTCATGAGAACAATGCAGTATCCAATAACTTGGTTAGGAAAAGAGGCTGTATTTATCTCTAGTTATTTCTGACTGGGGATTAAACCTGGGAGGAAGCCCAAACTAAGGATAAATGCCATCGATATATATTGGTTCTCTCATTTTTCTCTGTCCTTCTCTTCTGCTCTGGCAAGCTGCCCGCCCCTGCCCCCACCCTCCTAACACACACACACACACACACACACACACACACACACACACACGCACTATTTCTAAGCCCATTCAGTTTCCTACATAGAATTTCCTCCTACTTCCTCTCTGTCAACCTAAACTCCACATTCCTCCAGGAAACTTTCCATGTTCCCTCTCAGTGGCATTCATGAAGCATTTAATAGATGCTAGTTTTTTCCTGGCACAAGTTACAGGAAATATAAGAAAAAAATAAGATAATGAGGACACACAAAGATCACTCTTCTCCTTGCTATTACTCAAACTTTTCTCTGCACTTCCTAATCAATTGTCCCACAACTTCACTCTGGTTTAGGTTACTTCCTATATATGTTTATCTTCCCTACTAGATGGCAAGCTCCTTGAGGGCAGTGACCATGTTTTGAAACTCACTTTGTATATAGCATTTTTTTTTTTGGCAACCTGTTAAACACATATTAGGGGCATGTTATTGGGCTGAATGAATGAGATAATGATTGAAACAATGTATAGACCTGTACAGAATGGATTCTACCCTCACAGTAAGCTTCTCTGTCTTTTCTTCCTCTGCCTTGGATCTACCCTTACCAACTAACCTGGGGTATAAAACCAATAAAATCCCCAAAACAACTCATATGAATAAGAGTGGGTCTATGTTTCTCCATGCTGGGGAGGCGCCCAAACAAGTGCCAGGCCAACCACCCGGTCAAATGTCAATCCAGAGAACTCTTAAGTTTAACAATAAATCTTAAATAGCGTGCTTCGATTTCCCCCTTCCTTTTGGTTAGGATAATGTTTGGGCTCTGAAGAAAAATTTCATAGAATCCGGACTCAGGGCCAAAAAGACCAATTGGGTGCCCTTAATTAGTAGAATTACCAAGAACCTGGCAAATGAGTGATTTGTACAGGACCAGAGAGACACGGAGAATGATGATCTGTTTAGCAGTGATTGTATGTCCAAATCTTTCAGCTGAACTAGATTACACGACAAGCTGAATTCTCTAAAAGCAGCTGCCTATACAGGTTGCTTACAAATTCTCTTTGGACTCACATGTTTATAGGTTTATTGAGCACATACCTGCTTACCTAGTTAACTGTTTGCAAATATGAATAAGAATATTGCAAGGTCCGTGTTTGCCAATTTGTTCACCTCTTTCCAGATCAAAGCTCCAGTGAGCATCTTAAAAGCTAAGCTTCTAAGTAAGGACAGAAGGAGAAGGCAGGGTCCCTGTGGCTATCTTAGAAACTCATGCTGGGAGAATCATCATCATTATATCCATGGGATGCTGGAGTCTTGAGTCATCAGGAGACTTTGATATTTGCCACCTAATCATATGGCTTTAGTGACACATAAAATTAGAAGGACTTGCCGTGGAATATGCATGGTTTTGTGACAAGGAGAGATGAAAGGATGAGAGATGGGATGATAATTTCTTGCTACCTCATTATGAGCTCTTGATAATCTTGACAAAAATGAAAGCTACCTTCTTTAATAAAATAGCACTAGGGATCACTAATGCTGTCCTAGGGGGGAAGTAGGGGGAAGAATTTCAGAGGAAGGAAAGGAAAAGCATCTAACTGGAGGACCTAGACTTCTGAGGAGTATTCAATAGTAAGCAGTCTCAGATGTACTCTGATCTCAAGGTAACCCAGTTTCCCACTTAACTCTAACCCAACAGGTAATCTGGCCAAGCTTGACGAGGCCAAATCATTCAAACCAAATGTCACTAAAAAACAGAAAAGAAAACAAACAAAAAAGAAATAAACCCAGGGAGTAGAATCTAGTGAAAACGATCTGGTTTACAAGGATATGGCTCACTCTCCCAGGCTCACAGTCCTTCCACAATGGGAACGGTGATGCCATTCAGGCAGTCTTTTTCCTCCTAGCACCCATCCTACCATCAGCATGGACTAGACATATGTACATTCTGACTCATCAGGCTTGATACTGACAATAGGAAATGGGTTTTACTCTCATATTTCAGCTCCAAATACTAGACAGTACTTGACTGGGATGCTGGATTGAGGAGGAGTCTGAGGTTTTATTGCATCTCAGTGAGGAAAGTACAATAATTGATTGGTGATGTCTGCAGTGGAAGAGGATAAGAGGATGGGCAGGGAGTAGTATGGGAAATGAATGCTAATGCCTGTACGGTGTATTTGCCATCCTAGTCTAGACCTTAGAGAGATGTCAAGAGAGCAGCACAGAATATTCCCTTTCCCCACTCTATGGACCTGACTCTTCCAATGACTGACATTCGAAATGCTTCTCCATTTTAGGGAAAACCCCACCTAACCACAGGGTCCAGTTTCTATAGGCAGCCATGTTAGAATATTGCATATTATCTCCAGTATTCACACAGAAGGAACTCACACTAGTGTTGGAGTCATATCTTTCCATTAGCCATTTTTCTCTCTGGAATGAATCTCAACAATTGTCTCAGCCTTTCTTTTGTCCACACAGAACCTGGAGTTTCTCGAGTTATAACTAACGATCATGCAGAGAGGCTGACCCTTCTGGACGACTAAACTTGACAAAACAGTCCATACACGACAGGAAAACTCTGACTTGGTCTTGATTACCCTTGCTCATGGTGAATTCATTCTGGTCAGCTTGTAGAGGAGAAAAAGTTACAAAAAAGCCTTGGTGAGAGGAAACTATTACAGAAAAGTATAAATTGCTTGTTTTAAAGGCAAATTACAGAAGGAAAACTAAGTAAAAACAGAGAGTAGTGGAAAAAGGAAAAAAGCATGAGTCGGGGAGACCTAAAAAGAGACAATCATTCCAGATAAAGTAGAACTCAGAGATTCTTCATATTAGTCACCCACTCCCCGACAGGAATAGGTTAAAGATCAAGCTTGACTGCAAGATTGGGCTGAATATCAAGCTGCAGCAACCAGCTTTAAATCTGGATGTGAAAGTAAAGTGCCTATCAGTGTTGGGGCTCTCTCCAGCCCAGAGCAAAATCTAGACAGGGAAGCACTGAAACATCACAAGTCAACCTTCACATCCCACACATAGCCCAGTGACAACTGTTTATACATACGATTGATTACCCTGCAATTTACTTTGTCAATCAGTCACAGAATTAATTACATGTTACTCTTGGGCACTATTATAAATAATGGTATGGCAAACAGTGCTAGGTTTAATGGTCCTTGGCGTTCAGCTATTAAATTGATGACACAGCTACATCAGTATTGATGAACAGGGACCTTCCCCATCAAGGATAATTTATATCACTAAGCGTAATGGTCTACCCTGCTTCCATTTTTACCAAGGCATTATTTACACTGATGTAGGCAACAAATCCATCAATAAAGGAGAAACAAATATATTTTGTTTTGTGGTTAAAAAAATAAACCCCTGATAAATGCTGATCATAAGGAAACAGGGATTTTTGTATCACTGATATAGAGCTCAAGGAAAATAGGAGCTCACTATAAAACTAGCCAAAATGGAAAAATAAGATAGATTCAGGAGAGATCATTTGCACCTAACCACAGCTTCTCCAGGAGGAGTCTTTGGTTGTACTATCCACCCTTCCTACAATATCCTCCTTTCCCCCCCACTCCCCATACTCCTGGTTGACTCACTTATCCATCTGACATCACCTTAAGTGGCATATCTTTCAAGAAACCTTCCCTGACTTTCTGGACTGGGTTAGATGCCTGTCGTATGTTGGGTCCTCTAGAAGCTGACTCTGAGACAAGGATTCGTGTGAATGTGTTCCCAGGGATAACTGATAGGGAAGTGGGCAAATGGGACCAGAGAAAGGAAGGAGGCAAACCAAGGGCAGGATATCAAGCAAAATCTCACAAAGGGGACTTTCGGCTCAATCCTACCAGGAATATCTGGAAATAGTATAGTCACAACTCAAAGTTTTCTCAATCAGGGACAACATTTAAATTTCTGCATAAGTCTGTCACTGGTTAAGGGCTGCCCGAACAGTTCAAGTGCTGCACACCCAGGGAAAACAGTCTGGTAGATTGAGGACAATCCTGTAATAAAGATATTGGTGCTGGGTGTTAGGAGAGAAAGGATATCAGGAGTTGATGTGTCTCAAAATTGTGAAGGAATCGAATGTGATATGGGTGGAACATGCTGATAGTATCTATTATACTGGCCCTACAAAGTGTTCCCATAGCACCCAGTACACCCTCTAGATAGCATTTATCATCCTATATTTTAATTGCTTAATTGTCTATCTTTCCTGCTAGATTGTAAGCTCCTTGATGGCAGAAGCAATGACTGTCTTATCATCTTATTGCCAATGCATAGCACAATACCTGGTCCATGGCTAGTGCTGAAAAATATTTGTGAAAGAAGAGAAAAAAGGGATGGAGGAAAGTTGGTTTAATAGAAAAATTACACTAGTACGAGGTCTGGCAATTACATTCATGAACTTGACACCGTGCACTTACATTGGCAGCACTGTACAAACAGCTTGGTAAGGTTTCATAACCTTAGTATATCAGCATCTCACAGCTGTGTTAAAGTCGATGTGTGGCGGTGTCTTGCTGAGTGGTGTTCATTATTGTTGCGTGTTTTTGTGTGCCATCAAAGAATATCTGAGCTTGAATTAGAGCAATGAACAAACATTAAATTTCTTGTTAAACTTGGCACGAGTGGAAGTGAAATCAGGGACATGTGAGTCCAAGTTTATGATAATAATTCCATGAGAAAAACAGCAGTGTACAAATGGATTAAATGTTTTTCTGAGGGGAGAGAACGTGTCGCTGATGAAGAGAGGTCAGGGTGGCCAGTAACGAGCAGAACTGATGAAAACATCATGAGCTGACTGTGAGAAGCATAGCAGACCAGGTAGACGTCGATAGAGAAACAGTTAGGAAAATTTTAACTGAAAATCTTGGCATGAGAAAGGTGTGTGCATAAATGGTCCCGAAGGAGCTCACCAATGAACAAAAGCAAAGGAGAGGAGAAGTTTGCCAAGACCTTTTAGAGAAGCAAGATGATGTTTTAGGTTGTGTTATCACTGGTGATGAAACATGGGTGTACTAATACAATCCTGAAACAAAGTATCAAAGTGCACAATGGAAGTCAGCCAATTCTTCATGACCAAAAAAGTTCTCATTCCAAATCAAGAGTAAAAATTATGTTGCTAAACTTTTTTGATATTAGAGGGATTAGTCATTATGAATCTGTACCAACTGGACAAACAGTTAACCAAGTTTACTATTTGGAAGTGCTGAAAAGGTTGCATGAAAAAGTTAGATGACCTGAACTTTTTGCCAACAATTCATGGCTCTTGCATGACGACAAGGCACCAGCTCACATGGCACAGCCTGTGAGGGAGTTTTTAGCAGGTAAACAAATAACTGTATTAGAACACCCTCCCTCTATTCACCTGATCTGGACCCCAATGATGTCTTTCTTTACCCAAAGATAAAGGAAATACTGAAAGGAAGGCATTTTGATGATATTCAGGACATCAATGGTAGTATGATGACAGCTTGGATGGCCATTCCAGAAAAAGAGTTTAAAAATTGCTTTGAAGAGTGGACTAGGTGCTGATATCAGTGGATAGCTTCCCAAGGGAGTAGTACTTTTAAGGTGACTGTAGTAATATTCAGCAATGAGGTATGCAGCACTTTTTCTAGGATGAGTTCGCGAACTTAATTGTCAGACCTTGTATTATGTATTACATGCTCAAACAAGAACAAATCTTGGTAAAACAGCATTTTTAGAGTGGTTTATGCCGACCTCATTTCACTCATTCTGAGCATGGGAATCTGGGCTGTAAATGTCAGGCATTGTTCATCCAGCCCAGGAATTCATTTCTAATAGTCCAGCAGGAGCTCATAAATTAACTGGAGGAGGAGAGAGTCATCAAATCTATGGTCTGGAAAGAAGGCTGTAATCATTTCACCATACAGTTAATCTGAACTAACATAAATATGGCAACAATAAACTATCTATGAATTCCCAGCTTCTTTTCATTAAATGTTATTAACAATCCTTGGTTAATGTGGTCTAGAGAACCAGCTCTATTCTGATCACATCGGGACTGCTTTTTAATCTTTCATTTATTCTTTTACATGTATTATTTATGTGTATTTTTAAAAAACTGAATTCTCAGTGGCTTAGTAAAATGGAAGCTTATTTCTCAGTCAAGGAAAACGTAATTGTCCATTCCATGGTCAATCTTCATACAGTGAATGGTCCAGGAATCCAGGCTTTCCCCCTTGTATCTCCATCATCCTCTACAGCCTTAGAATCCTTCAATTGCAGCCAGTGGATAGGGAAAGAGATTGGAGAAGGCATATCTCCTTCTTAACCACTTCAGCCCAGAGGAGGGACACGTCACATTTCCTTGGTGGTAACTAGTGACATGGCTGGGAAATATAGCCCATCCGGCAACAGCCCTACACAACACTGGATAACTAACTCACTCTGCCACACAGCCATTCAACAAATATTTATCAAGCACCTAAAGTACACCAAGTTTTGTGTTAGCTGTGGGGAATAAAATGATAAATGAAACAGAAGTGGTTGCTGTCTCTGGGGCTAGCATAACAGTTTATGGGTGAGGTAGAAATTAATCAGGTAATCACTGTATGAAAACATATAATCCCAAATGTACAATGAAGAAAAAGTACAGGGAGAGGAAAAAGTTTCAAACAAACTAGATCTAGTCAGAGTACCTGAGGAATGCACATTTAAGCTAACACCCTGACATTTTAAGTTATCGAGAAAAAAATGGAGAGAAAAACATTCCAGTCAGAGGGAACAACGTGTGCCAAGGCCCCGACAGAAGAAAGACTATGGAAGAATGCCTGTGTGATTAAAGCCCTGAGAGTGCGAGGGAACGTGGGGGTGGAGGGGTGGATAAAATGAGGCTAGAGAAGTAGGCAGAGACCCTCAGGGCCCTACAGACCATGTGAAGATTTTGATGTCCTTCCTAGTTCTGTTGATTCTTATTGTGTGTGTGTCCTGGTCACACATTGATCTGTGATGGGTGTTTATATGCACGTATCCATGCCCTTGCTCTCAATTCTCCACTCTTATGAACCTCCCAGAGTATCCTTGCTTTAAAGTCAATTGATTTCAATGAAAGTTGTATCCCATGGCTCCATCATAGCAGGTATGAGTAACACTGTGCAGTTCCCCAGTCACACTGCAGGTTTTTGTACCTCAGTACTCAGAGCATACATTTGCTGTCCTGTCTACCTGGCAGACTTGTCAGCCTCTCATATCTTGGGCTTATGTGCATTTATCCTCCAAAACTCAGGTTCCCTGCATGGCTCCACTACAAATTTATCTCTGGCTTTCCTCAAACTCCAGTCTGAATCAGATGCCGTCCACTCCAAGCCCACAGGACCCCGCATTAGAAGCAACTCTAACATGGCGCTTAAATTGTATGCTTGGTTTTTTGGGGTTGATTTTTCTTCCTCGATTTCAACATTTTAAGGAAAGGGACTCTTTCCTATTCCTTTTTATATCCTCAGTGCTTTGCCATTATTTGGTACCATAATAGACACTCAAAAACGTTATATATTGAATGAGTGAAAAAAATAAATCTATTTCTCAAACTTCTCTTCATAAGACGCTAATCTCATGACAAGTGTTACCTATATAAGTTTCCACATGAGTTGGGCAATACTGTATATTTTGCTCTAATCTTGAAAATTATTCAAAGTGCACATTAGCAGGAACTGAACTAGGATAAGGCAACAGATGTATTGGATGCAAAATTTAAGGAAGCACTCACTCTTGGGCTTCATGCAGATGACAATTCTGCCCTTGAGGTGCCCTGAGAACAAGTGCCTCCTTAAATTTTGTGCCCTTTGTGGCTGGTTTGCCTCACCCTAGTAATGTGCCCTGCACATTGGCATTTCAAAGACTCTAGGAATCCTGCAATGAGAAAACTTTTTAACTTCTATTATTCTATGGTAAGCCAAACTTATTTGATGATCCAGCCCTTTTTTAATTTTTTATTAATGCTTATTAACCTCTCATAGAATTGGTACTCCGCGAAATGAACTTTTAAAATGCTCTTCTACTATATGGATGAAAAAAGTTTGATTTCTGCTCTTTCATATGATAACCTTGATGTAGAGAATGGAATTTAGATGGAAACTTGGGTCCATTTATCAAAAACCACCATTGAAAATACATTGACTGTTATGATAGCCAGAATAAATTTCTAATTATTTTCCATTACTTTTGCTGGCCTCCCAAAGTAGTTATTGATGAGGCTGTTACTAAGAGGGCTGTTCCCATCAGGGAATGGATGAGTTTACAATCCCCAGAGACAAAAAAAAAACTATCAGTCTGTCCAGTGACAGAAATGGAATGAGAAGAAAGGTTCAATTACTTGGGTAATAAGCCTGATAAGACAGGTCAGTGGCCCTACTTAATACTGTCAAAATATCAGCTCTCTGCGTGTCCATCTTGCAAATGTGTGCCTGACTCCATCCAGATGAACAGAATAGGATATCTATCTGGCTGACTCACAGAACCTATCTCATAAGTCCTCCTATCTCTCAGGAAGTGTTCTACTCAAAGTCTGTCTATAATAATTATTGTTTAGAAGAAGAGAAATGATTCTCTTTTACAAATAGAGTTTCTCTAGTAGCAATTTTAGGTAAACAACTTAGTACAAAGTTTTGGTTTTCTTGTTTCATCCAGGAACTTCTAAACCTTTTTTCTCACACTAGGTAAGTATGCATCATAACTCAATGCGGCTCAGATGGACCACAACCGGCTGAGTCTATACAGGAAGGCTAAGTGACAGACAGACCCTATCACAAGTAACTAAATGAAATTAATTAAAAAAAATTTTTTTTTAAAGTACAGCAATGCCTTGGTTTGCAAGCATAATTCATTGTGGAAAACAAACTACTCATATTGCAAGACATCGTTCGTTTACCAAGTTAAAATGTATTAGAAATATTTGCTTATCTTGCAGAACACTTGCAAACCAAGTTACTCGCAATCCAAGGTTTTACTGTATTGGATTATCCTAAGCTTGGTTTCATGGGTGGCTGAAGTGAGTCTACACAAGGCTCTAGTCAAAAGCCAATTTTGGGGTGAGGATTCAGGATCTGGGCCTGAGTCAGGTATGATGGTTGCCCAAAAGAGACATGAGTGAGAGGATCCCAAAGATTACCTAGGCCCTAAAGAGTACCAAGCACCAAAGTTCCCGCTGTGCTCAAAGGATAAGCTGGATTCCAAGCAAGCCAAAGAAACATAGACACTAGAACAGAGCAGGAATCCAGATTAATGGTAGTGATGAAGCAAGAGGATCCAGAATAATTTTTGTGAATCTCATTGGAATGCCCGAGTTGACTTTATCTTGTCTTATGGGTAGGTGGTTAGTCCAATTTCAACAGCCAGAATTGGCTTGGACATGGCAGCAACAAAACTGTTTTCTATAGATCATTTCATGTAATTGGTTAGGCGTGGCTCATTTCTCCATGCTTTTAAGATGTATTTTGTCCCTTTTTAAAAAACTTCCAAGTCTTGAACACCTGTGATGGTAACATAGGCAATAATTAAACAGGAGAAGCAAATAAATGAGCTTATGTTGGAAATACACACTAATCAAGTTGCCTGGCTATGCCAAGACTTCCTCCTGGCTGTCAGTGAGGCCCACCTTGCCAGCTTGTGGTTTCCAGACCAATTAAGCCATACAAATGGAATCATCTGGGGGGTTTTTTCCCAGTATTCAAATGCATTTTCCTCCTCAGGGACCCAATGGGAGGTTGTCTTCAGGCATCAAATTATAGCAGTCGATAAACCACGAGCAGCATGGCTCATTTAGAAACAGAGACACAGGCATTTTGCCAGAAGAAACAATGATTACCTGTCATGAGTCCAGAGAATCATGGTGTTTATTAGAGTTCAAGAATGTGGGATTCAACATTCAATATGACCAAATACTAAGTTATCCCTTGGCCCTCAAACCTGTTCTTCCTGTGATTCCCATCTAGGTGAATGGCACCCTAAATAACCCAAGCCAGAAACTTGGGGATAATCCTCAATTTATTCTTCTTCCTCTTCTTTCTCAACCCCAATATCTACTTAGAGATTGAGACCTATAGTTACCACTTCCTTATTATTATAGAGATAATAGGCCCTCATTGGACTTCTGTTTCTCCCCTTTTATTCATATTCCATTTAGCAGCCAGAGTGATCTCTCTACATTGCTAGTCTTATTATGTCATTCCTCTGTTTAAAATACTTTACATCTCTGACTTGCCTACAGAAAGTCAATCCAACCAAAGAATTCTGTAAAATGCCCTGGGGCTTGATAAATGCTGTGATGGATTACAACATTCTGTTTCAACTGTAGTGTAATCAGCACCCAGAAAGTTACAGAAAACCCCGTTTACAATTGCACCAGAAAAATAAAATACCTAGGAATAAATTTAAGGAGTTAAAAGACCTGTATTCAGAGAATTATAAGACACTGAAAAAAGAAACTAAAGAAGATACAAATGAATGCAGGCTTATACTGTGTTTGTGAATAGGAAGAATTAACAAGGTTAAAATGTCCATACTACCCAAAGCAACCTGTAGAATTAGTGCAACCCCTATTAAAATACCAATGGTATTTTTCACAGAGCTAGAACAAATAATCCTAAAATTTATATGGAATCCTAAAAGACTCCAAATAGCCATGGCAACCTTGAGAAAGAAGAACAAAGTTGGAGATATCACACTACCTGATACCAAACTATACTACAAGTCTGTAGTAATCAAAACAGCATGGAACTGGCATAAAAACAGACACATCAATCATTGGAACAGAACAGAGAGCCCAGAAATAAATCCATGCCATATGGTCATTTAATCTATGACAAAGGAAGCAAGAATATATAGTGGGGTAAAGACACTCTAGTCAATAAATAGTGTTGAGAAAACTGGACAGATACATGCAAAAAAAATGAAATTGGACCACCTTCTTACTGCGTGTCCAAGAATAAACTCAAAATGGATTAAAGACTTAAATCTAAAACCCAAAACCATAAAACTCCTAGAAGAAAACATAAGGAGTAAACTCTCAGACATTGCTCTTAGTAATATTCTTTCTGATATATTTCCTTGGTCAAGGAAAACAAAAGAAGAAATAAATAAATAGGACTATATCAAACTAAAAAATTTTGCACACCAAAGGAAACCATCAACAAAATGAAAAGAAAACCTGAATGGGAGAAGATATTCACCTTTGATACATCCAATGAGAGGTTAATATCCAAAATATATAAGGAAGTCATACAACTTAACACCAAAAAGACAAACAATCCCATTAAAAAATGGGCACTGGGGGCCGGCCGAGTGGCGCGATGGTTGAGAACTGGCTTGGGACGCCAGTGGGCCCTGGTTCGGATCCCACATGTAAGTGCCAGTGACACTGCCCTCTATAGCTGAGATGCTGAACAAGGCTCAACCTTGAGCTGGACTGGCGTGAGTCGCCGATGGCGTAGGCTGCAGCCCCTGTGGCAGTGGGGTGCCATGGGCTACTGTGTGTAACCAGCAGCCAGTGTGAGCAGCCAGCAGCTGCAGTGAGCGGCTGTCCAGAAGCCGGTGACTGGTCTGCCTCGGCCGGGAAAAGCGCGGTGATGGTGCCAACTTAGGCCAGTGAAGCAACGTCCTCCACAACTAGACTGAAGAACAAAATGACAGTGGCTTGTCTGTTCCCCTTCCCCCAATTCCCCAGCACTGTTGCCATCCCCCAATTCCCCAATAAAAATCTTAAAAAAAAAAAAATGGGCACAGGACCTGAATAGATAATTTTCCAAAGAGGACATACAGATGACCAATAGACATATGAAAAGATGCTCAACGTCACTAATAATCAAAGAAATGCAAATAAAAACCACAATAAGCTATCACCTCACACCTATCAGAATAGCTATCATCAAAAATCAACAAACAACATTAGTTGCCATGGATGTGGAGAAAAGGGAACCCTCGTGCAGTGTTGGTGTTACTGCAAATTGGTGCAGCCACTGTGGAAAATAGTTTGGAGATCCCTCAAAAAATTAAAAATCAAAACATCTTTATGACCCAGCAATTCCACTTCTGGGTATTTATTTTAAAAAAGTCCAAAACACTAATTTGAAAAGATATATGCACCCCTATGTCCACTGCAGCACTATTTACAATAGCCAAGATATGGAAGCAATCTAAGTGTCCATCAATAGACGATTGGATAAAGAAGAGGTGGTATATACATACAATAGACTATTACTCTACCCTACAAAGAATTAAACCTTACCATTTGTGACAACATGGATGGACCTAAAGGGTATTCTGCTAAGTGATGTAAATCAGACAAAGATAAATACTGTATGATCTCACTTACATGTGGAATCTAAAGAACAAAATAAAAAAACAAGACAGAAACAGACTAAATACAGAGAACAAACTGATAGTTACCAGGTAGGAGGAGGGTTAAGGGACTCGGTGAAAAAGGAGAAAGGATTAAGAAGTACACATTGGTGATTACAGGATAGTCATGGGGATGTAAAGTATAGCATAGGAAATATATTCAATAATATTTTAATAATTATGTATAGTGCTAGGTGGGTACTAGACTTATAGGGGGAAGGGTCATTTCATAAATTACATAAATGTCTAACCACTATGCTGTACACCTGAAACTAGTATAAAATAATATTGAATATTACAAAAAATGTAATTGAAAATTTTTTTAATTTAAATAATAAGGAAAATTTAGTTTGATGTTTCCATGGGAAAGATCAATACTTGTTGAAGTTAGATTTATATTATATAGAAATCAAACAGAAAGATTTTAGATTTTGCCTTCTAACCCTTGGTGAACCATTACTGTCTAGAATGATGCAATGACACAGGAGAACAGGAACCTAGAAGCATGTGGTTCTATTAATAAGAAGCATGATAAAATGATTCTTCCCAGAGTTGATCAATTATGATCCCAACTATGATGGAAGGGAATGGCACTAAGGAAAGAAAGGAAATCATTTAATTTCTGTCAATTTAAGAGTAGGATAGGAACTGGAGGACCACTGGGTCCAATCCTTTCTTTCTCTAGAGCAGTGGTTCTCAGCCTGTGGGTCGTGACCCCTTTGGGGGTTTTCACAGGGGTCACCTAAGACCATCGGAAAACAAAAAGATATTTACATTATGATTCATAACAGTAGCAAAATTACAGTTATAGAGTAGCAACGAAAATGATTTTATGGTTGGGGGTCACCACAACATGAGGAACTGTATTAAGGGGTCGCAGCATTAGGAAGGTTGAGAACTGCTGCTCTAGAGGATAACCTTCAGCCTCTGAGAAAGGAAGCATCCTGCCTAAAAAGGTAATGGCCATCCTGAGACCAAGAGCCCTCATCTCATAACTCTGTCCACTGACTCTTCCACTGAGAGCTGCGCAGAGCAACTGTGTTTTGTAACTCCATGAAAAGCAAATCTTTTTTTAGAATGTTGAGGGTTTTTTTCCCCAAAGTGCCTCTCTCCTCAGTGTTTCTCCAACATGAGATGTGGGGAGTAGACTTCTATTTCTTGTCACAGCACATATTGTGGATACTGCGTCGCAAACTGTGGAGCCCTAGAACAACCATTCTTTCTTATAACTCTGAGGTTATTGGTTATATGCCTAATTTAAATTCTAAATGAAATAGGGGTTTCTATATCAGGTCCTACTAATACTCCAAAACATACTGGTGTCAGTCACTCATTCATTTAGACACCCAACACTTACTGAGTCCCTAGTATGTACCCACTTTAATTTTACATTTTTTTCCATGTGTGATTAATGTTTGTTTCCACTGCTGGACTGTAAACTTTATATGGGTAGAGATTCATTAATCTATCTTTCCCATTTGTGGCTCTATGTACTACACCTACACCTAGCTCATTTCCTGGCACATTGTAGGTACTCAATAAAGGTTTGATGATGAATGAAAAAAATCATTAAATGGGGGGAAAAAAATCCATAGTCACTTTTCCTGCCTCCTGCTGTAGAATATATCAGACTTGTCTGAAATGTTTCTCAGGGAGAGAGGGAGAGAGGGAGGGAGGGAGAGAGAGAGAGACAGAGAGAGACAGAGAGAGAACAGAGAAGAAAGAGACAGAGAAAGGAGAGACCCCTATAATTTCAGAACTCCTCAAGCACAGCAGTGTTTCATCAGATGTTAAGAATGCTGTGCATCATATCCCAACACCCTACTGAACTGTCTTATGTTCTTGAATATCTGTGCGCTGAGTAGGAATCGTGTTTACATTTACAGTTCACGTAAGGAAGTTTCCGGAGTCCAACCACCCATCAGTCCCCTGACTGAATATCAGCTTCTCAGATAAATCTTATACCTATAAATTTGGTAGAAGAGAGTGGTACAGGTTGAACCAATGCAGATTGACTCTGATCATGAAGATAGAGTTCTTGTTAAAAGCTTGAGGCATAAGTCATTGTCAAAGCCTGTCTCTTCACTCTGCCCACACAGCCATAGGAGTTTCAATCTTCCTAAAGAGTAGCGAGGTGTGAAGTTAAAAAGGTTTGAACAAACATTTGGGAGCCTCTGAAGCTTATCTGGACTAACCAAGCCTCACAAAGCCATAAATCGCCGTTGAAAGCTTCCAAGAGTGACACACTTTGTTGTGGAATGTCTCTGGGCTTGGCTGCAGTCCAGAACAGAAGACATGTGTGAACTGGCAAGATAAAGCCAACATAAGCATTGACCTTCCCTCTTGGGCATCTCTCAGCCTAACACTCATGAGCATAACATTTCAGGATTTTGTTTGCCTGCTTAGAGCACTGCTGCATTGAATGATCATTAAGAAGCCAGGATAGGCCTTGAATTTTGTTTACTGCCTGTGGTTGAGTTTCTCAATGAATTGAAGAAGATAGTGTGAGCCAAGATATAACTAATTATTGCCACCATTGTCACAAACCGTGGATGCCTGGATTTCCTGTCCAGCGTTTCTCAATGTGTTTAGAGACTATGCACATCTAAACTGGCGAGGTGCTTGCTTTGAAGGCAGACCCTCCCCGGAAAACTGAATCAGAATCTCTGAAGGTAGGGCCCAGAAATCTTAATGTTAACAAGCTCTCCTTAGGTCTATTAAATCCTTAGGCATAATTTTTTGTATTACAATTCCTCCAATGCAAGCCAGTCATTTTTTAGATAAAGGCTGAGGCCCAGAGAGGTAGAATGACCTGCCCAGTATCTCACAGCTGTTTCACATCAAAGGCCACACCAAGACCCACGTCTGTGCCTCCTCAGATCTGTCCTTGTTGTCACCCCATCATCTCCATCATTATATATCCTGGAACATTCATCAGGGCATAGCACAAGGTCCTGCAGAGAAGTGCCCTGAGATGCTTGCACTGTCTCTGGGGCATGTCATGTGAGGGGAGAGGAGAGACCCAATTGGACAGATTGCTTTCCAATTCTGTGCAGGCTTGAGTGTCAACAGGGGAAGAAGAAAGTGTCTCTGTATCCTCTAGCTGTCCCATCAAGCACTCGGGTTGCCCTCGTGCTCCATCTGTCCTTACCATAGGCTCAAAAAAATTGTCTGATATTAGTCATTTGTCCTTCTGTGTGAATAAGATTAAGACCTCCTATATTTGCATATGCTGTTTACCAGGTACTGTTTTCTTGTTTGGTCTTCCCTGACTTCACTGGCTGTTCACGGTGAGCACTCCCAGAAAACCCTTGGTGCAACCCTACATTTTTGCCATTTCCACTCTGCATCACTTTATCTATTTGCATGTTCACCTCCTGAAAAATATCAGCATTTTGGGGCAGGAGCTAAGTCTTTCATTTTTCTATCCCTATTGCAAGCACAACTCCTAGTCTGTGATAGGTGGTAAATAACATGAATGCGTTGAATAAATCCTTACAACAATGTACTGCGTAGAGAGGAATTATCATCCTCACCTGAGAGACGAACTAACTGGGTGGAGAAAGGCAGTGGTTTGCACATGATTGCACAGCTGTCCAGTGAAACAGAGGAGATTTGAATCGAATTCTGAATGACTTGAAGAGCGCTGCTATTTCCATCCTCATCACACCACTAGCAAATTTCCCCCAAGGTCAAGGTGTTCCCTCTCCTGGAGTTACCGGCATCTTTCACCAACCCTAATTTTGGAAAAGAAAGTTTTGCCCCATTAGTGGAAATGTAGTGAGACAAATGCAAAGTGTAAATTGAGAGTGGATTGAGAAGAAAAAGCAGCAAAGTCAACAACAAGAGAGTCTGGAACCAGAGAGCAAGACAGAAGGAGCAGATTCAGGTACATGGAGCTGACCGGAGTCTGCAAAGGAAGGTCGTGCTTTGGGACGCCCTTCCCAGTGAGCACCTGGTTTGAGTTTCAGAATTAGAGGAAGCTGCATAAGGATGGACATATGGTGCTGATAAGGAAGGTGGCACAACCCCAAGATGAGCGCAGTGCACCCCCCACTTCGTGTGGACTCCGTGTCCCAGATGCTCCGTGCTTCCTCTTTGGGTAGAGGTCAGTGAGTGTGGGCAGGCCCGGCAGGGAAAACAGGTGGTGGATGACTGTGCACAGATTCACTTACGAGGCCTGCACCTAGAATTCAAACATGTTGGCACTCCCAATATTTAGTACAGGTTTTAACAGAAAGACTGGTGGTAGAACTTACATTTTACTTGCTCTTGCTCCATCATCCAAGGCAGGACCTCTGACCTCCCCCTCCATTTTAAAGTTCACCCTTCAATTATTTCTTTGAAAATTTCAGTCAGGTTCTTATCCGTGCACACCCACAAGTCATGTCAGCTACCTCAGGGCATGGGCCATGCCCCCAACCTCTTGTACATCGTCTCCTGTTTCTGTTACCCCGGAAGCCAGCTGAGAGCCCTTCTCCACCTTCACTGTATCATTAACCCCTGAGCCAAGAGGGGTCATCATCCATGGATCCCAAAGCTTTCAGCACCTGTTTCTCTGTCGGCTGCTGCCCAGAAGCATGGATGCCTTAGTATGTGAATGTCAATGCTATGCTCTCTGAGGCTACCAGACATTCTTGCTGCTGCCGCCCCCACCATCCCTCCACCCTCAGTCCCGAAGCAGCACCCCCACTGCATGGAGAGGCACCTGAGCCCTCAGGATGCCTAAGTCTACATTCTGAGGCTCTAAGCACATCAAAACCACCCACTCTGTTCTCTTGACCTATATATAAGACCTTGCTGTTTTGTGAAATAGCTGCCTTTTTACTACAGCTCCCTCCCCATAACTTAGACATGAATTGGAGGGGCAAGGCCTGTGGAAAACCCTGCGTGATTGTCACTAGACTCTACTCAGCCTTGTCCCCTCCTCTAAAATCCAATTCTTGTTCCTGTGCCCATGTTATTGGCCCACTCTCTCCTCACTTTAGGTTGAGTCCCTCAGAAGATACTCAGGCTCTCCTACAGACAGATTTCCATGAGTCCTGCCCGCCAGTCAAGCGAAGATGACTCCCCAGAGACGGTCATAGCTGAGGCCCCAGCCCTGCCTGCTGCTTCTGGAGCTGTACCTTCATGATGTTTATTTGAGAAACTCTGCCCTCCATTAAATCTAGCACATGCCCATGTCACAGCACCCAGCTTTAGTCTCTGTTCTAACTGTGAAGATTTCTGTCTTCACTCCATGTGGCATCCTGCCCTGCCCTAACTCAGAAGTCCAAGTCAAATTGGAGTGTTAATGTTACGGATGGGAGAGCTACTTTTAATTCCCATCCTAGCAGCTGGGTTGACATCAGAAGTTTATTGCCAGGTCTGCAGTGAGAAATTACAATAAAGTAAGGAGAAAAGAATGAAAGGGGCTTGGACCTACTTCCCATGGGCACACCCAGCCAAGGTCTGCTTTTGACCAATTCATAACCTCCTAATAAGCAAATATATATATTATACATATATAAACTTTAATTTAAAAATATATATATACACACACACATGCATATATATATATATTTTTTTAATTAAAGTTTATTGGGATGACAATGGTTAGTAAAGTTACATAGGTTTCAGTTATATAATTCTGTAATACATCATCTATAAATCACATTGTGTGTTCACCGCCCAGAGTCAGTTCTCTTTCCATCACCAGATATTTGACCCTGTTTACCCTAATCTACCACTCCCCTTCCCCCTTACCCTCTGGTAACCACTAAACTATTGTCTGTGTCTATGAGTTTTTGTTTCTTCAGCAAATATGTATTTGATATTCATTTCAAAGATGTTTATAGTCCTGTGTAAACCACTAAATTTTGTGTTAAGGGTTGTCATTGAATTTTTACAGAAAAGAAGTCATCCCAAACACTACATTATGGATGAAATTCTCAGAAATCCCTAATCATAGCTTTCATGAATTATGATTGTATATATTTACCTAAAATCTCCTTAAGATGATAGAATATTGCCTGACTTCCCAAAAGCTGCTGTTAAAAAACTGGTCTAGACTCAGTGATATGAGAACAGTTGGGTTCTTACGTTATTGACACCATTAGCATTTAATTTTGATGGTCTCAATTTAAAATTCCACCTTAAAATGACCCTAGTAAAGCCACTCCTGGATTAATCATTCTGGGCAGTTTTAAACAATGCTTGTTATCAAAATGAACATTAAAAACATATACAAGTATAACTATATTCTTTCCTGGGAGAGGTCATCAGACATCCATGAATTGGTTGGTTATAAAGAAAAAAAAAGAAAGAAAGAAAAGGAAGGAAGGAAGGAAGGAAGGAAGGAAAGAAAAAAAAAGAAAAGAAAAAATGCCTGCTATTAGAAAAGCACCCGGCAGAAGTATGTTGTAAAGCTCTATGATATAATGAAAAGGGCCCTGGTTGTGAAGAAATAAAGCCAGATTCACAGCCTAATTCGACTTTTGCTAGCTCTGTACTTGGGAGTAAGTCACCTTCAGTTGCTTTATTGTATTTTAGGATTATCATCTGTAAAAATAGACCCTCCATCTCATGGAGATCTTGAGAAGATCATTATGAGGCAATAAACTATTGATCTAGTTGTCCAAAGGGTATCAAGATACCTAACAAAAGAAAGCAAAGGGAATAGTGTTAAATTAATCCGGTGTTGATAGTTAATTAAGAATTTTATTGCTTTAATATGATAATCCTTAGACTTTGGGAGGAAAAAGTTGAAAAAGGGATAAAGATACAATGCCATGTAGGTAGAGAATTCTGGACCTCAGACAGCATTCATCAGTTCTCATTCTCCAGACACCTATTTTATAGAAAAGGAAACTGAAGCACAGAAAGTTTGAGAAGCCTTCTCAAGGTCTCATGGCACTATCAGCAGAGCTTGTAGAAGTTGGGTCTACTGCTATCCAGCCCCTAGTACCTGTGTCTATAATCATTAAACATATAAATTATAATCCCATTTCTACAATCCTGTGCTTACACCCCTGGCTACAACTACCAAAGCCTATTCTCCAGTTTGGTTACCTTCTTTAGTAAAAATTAACCAGGTGATTGCAGTAATTTCCCTTCCATTTGAACTGTGGAGACAGGACCAACCACTTAGGGAAATGTTATTGACTCAGGGAGACCTCTTCATTCACTCATCTGATTCACTCATTTGAGTTTTTATTTGTGCCCAGGAACTTGGCTAAACCCTGATAAAAATCTCAGTGCTCAAAAGTTTCCTTCAAGTAGTCAATATAGACCACTGGTGATCATATAGTTGGAGATACATCAAAGCAGATGTAAACAGATTGCAATGGAAGCTTTAGGGGGTGGTGTGACTAAGAAGCCAGGAGAAATTTGACAGTGAATTCTACTTCACCTGGAGAAAAGACAAGTTACAGTGTTAAAAATAAATAAATGAGAATTTTAAAAGGCAAGGGAAGAAGAATAGATTTCTTTGAACTATGAGAATTCTCCTGTGATGGGTGACAGCTACGTGGTTGTATGATCACAGTTGGGACAGCTCACCCCGGCCTTCCGTGAACTAAATCAGATTCAGACCCTGAGAACTCAGATGTCTAAGTAAGTCATACCTTAAACACCCCAAATATACTTCAGCTGTAGCTAACGAACCTCTCCGTTTCTCAGTTTCCTCATCTCTGAAGTGGAGATGATGATAACCGTGTCCCACTGATAGAGCTACTGTGAAGATGAAATGAGTCAGAGCATGTCAAGTGCTTAGAACAATGCCTGGGACAAAGTAAGCATTCAATAAATGCATGCATAAGCATATGAGTATGAGAAGACCAGTCATCGCTGAAAACTACCTTCTTAATATGAATATACAAATGCCAAAGAAGGTGAGGAAAGATGTTATCAGTCAGGGTCAACCAGAGAAACAGAACCAGTGGGAGAAAAGAGTTACTGCAAGAAATTGGCTTATGCAGTTGTGGGGCGCTGGTTGGACAAGTCTGAAATCCCTAGAACTGGCCAACAGGAAGGGCAGGTTGGAATTCTTAGGCATAACCTACCGTTACCATCCAAAGGCAAAATTTCTTCTTCCTCCAGGAAGCCTCAGTTCTGCCCTTAAGGTTTGTCAGCTGATTGTATCAGGCCCACCTAGATTATCGACAAAATTTTCCTTTATTTTTTAACAGCTTCATTGAGATATAATTGATCTACAAAGAACTGTGCATATTTAATGCATATAATTTGATGAGTTTGGACATCACCACAATCAAGGTAATAGACATATCTAACACATCCCAAAGTTTCCTTGTGTCCTTTTTTTTTTGTTTTGTGGTTAAAACACTTAACATGAGATCTACCCTCTTCATAAGTTTTGAATTGCACAATACCATATTGTTAACTGTAGGCGCTCTGTTGTACAGCAAGTCTCTAGAACTTATTCATCTAGCATGACTGAAACTTTGTACCTATCAGACAACTATCCAATTCCCTCTCCCACCCCTCCTCCCATCATAAAATCTTTAAAGTCAACTGATTACAAACTGGTTAATCATGTCTACAAAATATTTTCTCTGCAACACCTGGGCTAGTGTTTGATTAAGTAACTGGGGACTGCAGCCTAGCTGAGGTGACACATCGAAAAAGGCTAGTGAACAATGAGTTGGCATAGCAGTTGATCACACCTTTCTTCTAATGGGTTCAATGCAAATATAAAACAAGTGTAGACTGGAGTAGCTGGACCTCTCAATACACACCTATCCATACATTTTACAGACAAAGCTGAGAACCCCAGGGTGTTTCTGCGTTCTCTTTTGCATGCTGCTGTTTTTGCATTCTCTTCGATGGGAACAGAGAGCAACTTCTCTATGTTGCTTGGTGATCCCAATAGTTTGTAGTTGCAATCAAAGAATGGGGCTTTTACACAGAACAGACTAAGGAGACCTTGACTCTGAATTCCTGCTTAAAAGGTAGGGTGACATAGCAGAAAACATATCAGATCCCTCTTTGTCACTTTCTAAGTGTCCAGTCAAGTCACTTAACCTCTCTAAGCCTGTGAATGACACCTGTGAATGGCAATTACCTGTTAATGGTAATAATAAATTGTCATTTCAGAGTTATCGTAAAGGATTAAAGACCACAAACACAATTGGCCTGGGATCATACAAGATGATCAATTAAGACAAACTATGAAGTTTATTTAGCTTCTTCTAGTTCATAGATACCTGGTGTTAGCTGTGTGGTCTGAGGAAAATTACTTCACCTCTCTGTGCCCCAGCTTCCTCATCTGTGTAATGAGCATACTGATAAGTTGTTCTGGGGATAAGGTGAGTTCATATATATAAAGTGCTCAGAACAGTACATAGTAAGTGAATCCGGTACATAGTGAGCACTATGTATGTTTTAACTAGTATAATTTGCTGTTTGTGTCGTGGTGGTGAAATCAAGGGGCAGGACACCTGGAATTTAGTCCTGGCCCTATGCTGGATGGATGTGCACGTCACTTCTCTGCCCTCAGTTTCCTTCTTGGTAAAATGTGGAAGGTGACTAGCCCACCCATCGAGCTCAGACATGATGGGATTGTACACCTAAACTCTACTGTAAGCTGTAAGAGCTGGAGAAGGCTTTCTGGCTGGTAGATACTTCTGAGCTTCTGATCTCTCATAGAGCTGTCAAGGCTTCCTTAATTGATTCACACCAAGAACCCTGCCTCTGTCTTAAGTTTTTCTGCAGGGCAGTTGATCTGTTTACTTTTCACCAGGATGAGTTCCCCTGTCAGCCCCATCAGAGCTGTTACAAGCCAGCTTCCTGGCAGGGATAGAGGGAAACACAGTGTTTTTATTTTTCTGCCTTGCTGTGCCTTCCTTCCTTTGGGACTCCTGCTGAGAAAGGTTAAAACAGAATCCTCCAACTGCCGTGATGAGAAATGCCAGCTGACTGAGGAAGCAGGACCCGTGAAAACACCAGCACCCGCCCCTGGGATGCCATGACTAGAGTCCTGTCAAGCCTGACTCATCCGCCAGCTTAGGGAAGTTCAGAGGTCACTCCCTTTCTGCCCCAGAGAGAGAGAGCACATCCTCGGCATCTTGAATGTTGTGGTTGGCGGGTGAAAGGAGAGACAGTAACTAAAGCATGACGGGAGCTATAAGAGAGGGCAAAGAAGCAGTGTAAGTCATTTTGCTTCAGCTTTTGTGACAAACCACAGGAACATGTACACCCCCCTTGCTTTTCTATGTTCTGTGCGGCTCTGGAGACAGGAAGAGTTACACCCCTTCCCCTAAAGGAGGGGACGCTTACTCTCTTTTCCCAATGCAAGGGAGTGTTAAAAAGGCTGCTTCCGCTTCCTTTCTTTGATTTGCTTCTGCCCCCTTGGCCTTTTTATGTGCTCCTCCCGAAAGGTAAAGGAGTGAGCCCGTGAGTGTCAGACTCAGGCACCCAGGGCTGTATTTACTACCAGGCAAAGTTATGAGCCTTCAAGTAGGGTCCCAGGGATCCGTCCCACTCTCCCTTTCTATGTTCAGACCCAGCAAGCTTTCTTCTGTTTCTTGCTCCAGGTAATAAATGGATGAGTGTCAGGATCAGTGAGGAGGGACTGGCAAGCAGAGAGAAAAGCGCCTGGTTGTAAGTAGCTGCTGATCAATTGACAGGTTTCTACAATGTGAGGTTCACAGCCCACGTCCTAAGTGCTTTTTCCAAATGACTGAATCATTGATTGCTTCCACTATCCACTAGAATACATGAGGTAGAACTTCATCCTACCTTGAATTAAAAGGAGGTTCTCATCACTCCTACCAAAGCTACATCGCACTGCTTGGCATTTCAGCCAGAAGGAACAAAGCTTTTCATTGACTTTATTTTGCAACGTACGCCACTACAACTAGTCTTAGCATCTCCAAGGTAGAAAAAAGTTCAACGAACTCCTACCGAATCCTCTTTAACATTCTCTTTTCAACTTTCTGTACTACATTTTTTTTAAGGTGGTCCTGCAGTTTCTATTTGAACATATCCAGCAATAAAACACTCTTTCTCAAATAGATTCTTTTGTTTTTGGACAGGTGGAACTAATGGTAAATGCTTTCTTTGTTGCTTCATTATGGCTTCTCAAAATTCTATTTCCCCCACTTCTGGAGTCAAAGTAAATTGAAATGCCTTTTCCTATGACAGCGTTTTAAGTACTTCAATGGTTCTTAGGCTAGTTTATGCTATCTCAGTGGCTGAAAACAACAGCGGTTTATTTCTTGTATAGACATATGTCCCTCAGGGTCATCTGGGGACACTGCTGTGCATCACCCTCATTTAGGGACTCAGGTTTGCTTTTAGCATCTATCAATTGAATGAACATATAATAACCAAAAAGTTAGTGTCAATTGAGTAATGATTTTAACTGAATTGTAATTGTGATCCTCCAGCTTTCTGGGATCAACCTTTCTTTTAAAATCTAAATAACGTATCTTGAATTCTAATTCATGTAATTGTAGAAATCAACCACCATTCCCAGTATGCCTGGGAAGTTCCACTCCTATGATTTATCTGTTAAGCTCTTCCTCTGCGGTCCGACTCCCACCCAGTTCTCAATCATGATGTGGGCCATCTCACATGTCTCACTGGTCTGCTTGTCCCAAAACATGGACACAGCCCCTCTCCTTTATTCTCCAAGTCACCGCCAGCATAATGCTGTTACTGATAACAGATTTCTTGGGGTCTCAGGGATAATGGCAGAGGGGAAGTAAAGTGGGTCATGGAGGAGAGAAATATGTAAATAACTGGCCTTGAAAATTAGACATCACAGTTGCCAGTTTCTTGCCTGCTTCTCACCTCCTCCCACACTCACGCTAAGCCCATCTTCAGCCCTCTGATGAATCCTGCCCTAATTTCTTCTCAACCTTCATCCCTAAACCCCACCTCGGTGTCTCTCATTACAAAGGGAAAGTTTGACTTCACCATTACTTTATTCAGCAGAGCAGTATAGCTCCCTTTATCTTAACCTCTTGCATTTTGATTCATTCTAATCCATTCTGTGTTATAATTAAAGGGCATATGAATACATTTTGGGAGCAAAAGAATCTACCAAAGACTCCACATTTAAAGAGAGAGCAAACACTGAGAAATTAGTTTTCCTTTAAGATGCCTCAAAGAAAAAAATATCTTTGCAAATGCTTTTGATTCAAACCAACCTCATATTAGAAAAACTTTAAAATACAGTAAGCATGGATTATAAAGGGTGAATTTGGGAATATTTAGGGAGTAAGATCATGGAAGACCTTGGAAGACCCATTAGCCTATATACATTTTGATTTTAAGTAGGAAATGAGCATGAGTAGTGGGTAATGGGCGGAGGGAGAGAACAGGGGAGGCATGAAGACCAGCACGGAGGCTGTCATAGTGATGCAGGTGAGACGGAGCCAGTGGCAATGCAGAGAAGTGCTGGAGTTAAGCCATATTTAGAAAATGGAATGGACAGGAGTTGGTGAGAGTGAGAGAGTGAAGGGAGAGAAGAATATTAGAAACGATGCCCAGTTTTTCCTTTGTAGCAACTGGATGAGTGTTGGTACAATTCACTGTGATAGAAAATAAATGAGTAGGAATAAATTTAGGGGGAAACTTATGTTTCATTTTGGACACGTTTAATTTTAGGTTTGTGGGGCATCACATGGGATCAGAGAAAAGATTTACAAGTCAGGTTTTCCAAATACGACTGTCCAATGGGATGTGCATCCTGAGGGAGAACCAGGCTGCCTCTTAGAGCCCCAATATTCCAGCGAAAAACACCTGAATAAAAGGTCCCCTTTGCTGCCTTGATCTTATGTGAGGTCTGGGACTTCCTTGCTGCAAATCACTGGTTTAAGATGTAAAATTGGGGGGGCCGGCCAAGTGGCGCGATGGGTAAGAACTCGCTTGGGATGCCAGAGGACCCCGGTTC
>NW_017732319.1:520932-544572 GCF_001890085.2 Hipposideros armiger
TCCTCCACAACTAGATTGAAGAACAAAACGACAGCAACTTGTCTGTTCCCCTTCCCCCAATTCTCCAGCACTGTTCCCATCCCCCCAATTACCCAATTAAAAAAAAAAAGATGTAAAATTGGTACCTAAAGAACTTGAGACCCTAGTCCAGCCTCCACTCTGAAAAACAGTGGGGACTGTCCTCTTCCCCTAAGGACATATGACCAAGCAGACGGATGGCTGCTGATTTAATCTGAGTCACTCTGCAAAGTGACTCAGGGCCTGGGAGCCCAGGGTTTAGCCTTAACATTGTTAGAGGGAAACCTCTTGTTAGAATCAAACATCTTGTTTTATGGATGCCTGATATTTATCAGTGTGACTTATCTGTCACCATTGTCCACCCAATTTAAATGTGGGTACAGTTAAAGTTCTCACTTTTTTGCCTCCTTGCTCATTCCTGTTAGCATCATTCTTTTGCCTTCAGAAAAAAAAATAGAAAAATAAAATGTGATTAATATGATCCCATTCAAATCATTAAACATAAGTTGTCATTATAGAAGCTGCAGACACAGTCTCAGGCACCTGATTCCAGCTATAAATCAGGGAGGCTGTCTACCAGGGGGGGAAAAAAGCAGTGGAATTAGAGTCAGGACACCTGCCTCTAAATTCCAGGTTTTCATTCACTTAGATGGCCCCTTTGGCAAATCAGTTATCTCCCTTTTGGGCTTACTGGCCTTATCTGAAAAATGTACAAACTGTTAGTCACTGCGCCATCACAGGCTGCTTGGAGATGGTGGCAACAAGATCAAGTGAAGGCCATGGAAACCAAAGAAATATTATATCCCACGTGCTGCAACCCTAGTCTGCTCAGCCTTTGTTCCAGACCAAGCGTGTTTCATCGGCTCTTTCTCATAAAGTCCGCACTGCCTTCAGCTACTGTGGATGCATTTTTAATTAAAAACAAAAAAAAACTTGTTTTCTCTTGCAGTGCATAGTATGGGACTGGGATTCCAACGGCAAACATGACTTCATTGGAGAATTCACCTCGACATTTAAGGAGATGAGAGGAGCGATGGAAGGGAAGCAGGTATGTGGTAAACAGCTCATGGTATTTCCCCGGACACTTTTCTCATGATGCACCCAACTGCGCATGAACAGCTAGAGGCAAGATGTCAATATATGATTAAGTGCGCTGAGCAGGGAACATGGTGGGATTTGAGTATCCAGCTTCTAGCACTACCCCAGCCCAAAGCAACTGCTGTGACCTTGCACAAGACTCTGCCCTGGTGTGGTGCAGTTTCTCCGTTAGTAAAATGGAGATGTTAGACGGGAAGTTTTCTAACTTCCTTTAGCTGTGTAGCCTTGGACAAGTAACCTAATCTCTCTCTGCCTCAGTTTTCTCACCTAAAAAGAAAATGGTGATAATTACCGATTTCATAGAATTTTGTGAAGAGTAAATGAAATAATCCATGATATGCATTTACTAGAGTGCCTAGCACATGGCTAGCTTTTTCAAAATACCTGCTGTTAGTAGTGGTATTCTTTCCAACGCTACATTTCGATGAGTTGGTGACATTAATTACACATTTAATGCTTTGGAGAGATGAATTGATTCCTCCAAGTGTTTATTATGGGCACCAGATCTTTATCTAGTTCCACTGCTTCTTGATATCAAGACATGTACCCAAACACTACCACATACCACAGAAGCACATAGGGGTTTTATTGCATCACACAGAAACCCAAGCCTCCTCTGTGTTTCTCTCAGACACGCATACCTTTATACACACATATATATCAATCTTTTAGTCAGTTGCTACCATCTGCATTCTAACCATGTAACTTCAGCTCTTACCTGTTCAGTGTTCACCTGCCCAGCTGCCACCTGCAGAACCTAAGTCTTTTTGACCAAGGACTTTCTGTAGCTGCTGGAGCCTTCCCTGCCCATGCCCATCAGGATGGAAGTGTCAGGGGAGATGTAACACCAACCAAAGAGCAGCTCTCAACAAATCACTAATGGGAGTTGGGGTATAAAGGGGGCGAAACTCTGAGGTGTGTTCTATGCAGCTCCCCAGCAGGGGTAAGCCCTGCTTGCCCACACTGCTTACTGACTTGATAATGCACCCCTTCCTGGCTGCCTCCCATCTCTGTTCCTCACTCCTCTACTGGTGTTTCCCGATATTACCTCCCAGATAAAGCATTTGCACTTAAATCCTTGCCTCAGGGTTTGTTTCTTGGGGAGCCCAAACCAAGATACCTGCCATTATTACTCTGGGGCCCACTGGCCCCATGGAGAAGCAAGGAGTGACAGCAGAGCTTTCAGTGGCTTTGAGAAAGGCCTTTTTCTTAGAGGTAAGACCTGTGCCTGGCCTGACCAGAAATAATAATTAGAGAAGATGTCCCAACTCATTTTTTTTTTGCAGTTCCCCATTGCCTAACTCATTTTTCAAGTCTCTTTTTTAGATATATGGTCAAGATATAACCAGACTATGTAGAAATAAACTAATATTCTTTAGAATTAGAAGCTTAATCTAAAGACCATTTGTTGAGTACACACCTTTGGTCTAGAAACTCAAGGGCAGCTTTCTGTACAGTTCCCACAAAACCTGTTATCTATGCTCTATTGTCTACTATGCATTGCAAGAATCTTGTCAGACACACAGAGGCTTCCACCTACGAGCAGGCATGCAGAGTTTTAGGGCCACAATGAAAACTAACACTAAATTATCAGTAAAGTCATTCTAAGAGTAAAAAAAGAATCTAGCCAGAGAAGTTGCTCCATTGAATGTACTGGACCAGGCCCAAATGAGCTAATAAATCAATGACAGTTATTGATACCATGCACTAGAGCTCTAAAGAGTTTTACAAAGTTTTGCCTTGCTCTCCTCTACAAATAAAAATAACGAAATCAATAAATAGGAAAAACATTTCATCTTGAGGCTCTTAGGAGGGTCTTAAAATAACATTATAACATATATCACAATTGAAGAACACCAAAGCATGATGCATTTAAAAAAACAGAAATAAATCTAAGTCTCACTGAGGAAATGGACCTTATGCTACTGTATTTTTCTGTATCACTGAGTTACCAGGAAGGTTTTACCTCAGCTGCCCAGTCCCTGTTCTGACACGTTTGCTCTTTGGGAACTGTTCCCTTATTTACTGATGCAACTAATAATTATTAAGGAACACCTACTAAGTACCAGGCACTATGCATCAGAGTAAAATATAAACACAAATCAAGTAAACAAAAAAATAAAAACGCAATTACAACTTGTGACAAAAGATATAAAAAACTGAACCAGTTTAGTTATAAAGGTGTGGTATAGAAGAGAACCTGAAAAAGTGATATTCAAGCTGAAGGCCCTTAAAGATGAAAAGACGTCAACCATGTAACAAACAAGGGAAAAGCATTTCAGGCAGAAGCAAAAGCACTGCAAAGTAGTGAGCTGGAAAGGAGCTTGGTATGATTAAGGATCTGGTAGGAGCCCAGTGTTTCTAGAGCAGAGAGGGTAAGGGAACCGTGCATGAGATGTGGTTAAGACAGAGGCAGAGGCCAGCAAAAGTAGATTCTGATAGCTCCGAGAAAGGAGTTCAGGATTTTCTTCTAAAACTGGGCTCTTCAAAAAAATAGCCACTGGCTATGTGTGACTATTTAAATTTATATTTTAATTAACTAAATCAAATTAAAATGTCCCTTCCTCAGTCACACTAGCCACATTTCAAGTATTCAATAGCCTCATGTGGCTACGAGCTTCAATATAGGTTGGTGCAGACACAGACTATTTCCGCCATTGCAGGAAGTTCTATTGGTCACTGTTGTAGAGGAGTCTAGACTTCGAGAATGACATGATTGGTTTTAAGTTTTTAAGATTCCAGTGTAAATGCTGAATTATAGAGAGACAAGAGAATGAGGCAGAGAGATCTGTTAGGAGGCCAGCACTATAGGCAAGTCAAGAGGTGATAATGACTTGGACTAAAAAAGTGATAATAGAGTTGGAGAGAAGTGGAGAGCTATATTGTGTATATTGTGGAGATAAGGAGGTACCGTGATTTGTTGAGGGATTAGATATGAGGGGAGAAGAGAGGCAGGAAAAGGATGACTGGAGGATAAAGGGATAAATGTTGGTGCCTTTTCCTGCCTGAAGGAGTCTTATTTTCGGGAGGTCCAGTTTGTGAAGATGGTTCGAGAATTGAGTTTGGGGAACTGATACTCACAGGAGGGGCGTATCTGGAGATGTACTTTTGGAGCCACAAACAGAGAAAAGGTATTTAAAGTCCAGAGAATGAATGAGTACACTTAGAGATAGAGGATAGATGAGAAGATGCAGGAGGCTTGAACCCTGAGGAACCTCAGGACACAGAGTCAGAGAGAAAAAGAGGAGACGTCATCTTTCACGCTCCTTTCTGTGAGAGTCATGGTTCTTCAGGAGCAGGATAAACCCTTGATTAACTTTGATTAATTCCTGGATAGCCTTTATGAACATGCTCAGTTTGAGGTGGCCAAACGGGAAACTTACAAGAACAAATAGGAGAGCCCCTCCAAGACCCTCCTGGGGAAAGCAGGAAGCATGTGGTTAATTGGTCAGGCTCTGGAGCAAGACTGATGTGGTATGCATCCCAGATCCACGAGTTACCACCTGTGTACCATGAGCCTCATTTTTCACCTATAAAAGTGGGTTGTGGGGAGAGTCAAATGGGATTGTGGGTATGAAGTATTGGGCTGCCGGAAAAGTCATGACGCATGTTTGCAACGAAAAACATAGAAAAAAATACGTCATGACTTTTCCGACAACCCAATACATAGCCCATAGTTAATAACAACTTCATGCCAAGACAGATGCAAATATTTAGACCTGGTTCATCAGCATTCCCTTGACACCCAAAAGGTATGAAAGCCCCAAGTACCTGCAGGTTTTTATTCTGCTTCCTTGGAGCCCTGGTCTGGTTGAGCCAACCCCACTATTGGTCCATCTTAGCCTGTGATGGAAATGGGTAGACTTTTCATGGATGATCATTATAATTATTAATAGGACGCAGAATCTAACTCATTCAAAGTTTCATCTGTTATGTCTTGTTTGATTGAAAAATTAAGGTTAAAAATGATTGGAAATGACAAAGGAATCAGCAGATCTAATTTTAGGATCTTATCAGTTGTTAGGTAACTCCCTAAGCTACTTGTTTATACTGTAACATTAGAGGAAGCTTTGGGGGAAAAGTAATTTCAGTTTTGATGGGTTTTGGAGGGTCTTGGGATGCTTTGTCTGAAAATACTAAGTCTACTTTGGGGCAGGCTGGAAGTCTCCATATCAAGCATATCACAAATGTGGAGAGATTAGGCCCTTAGAAAAATAGGGCTGAAGATATGCTCATTTCAGATTCAGTTTTGACTCTTCCCTCCTTCCCTCCCTTCCTTCCTTCACTCCTTCCTTCCCTCCCTCCCTCCTTTTCTCTCTCCCTCCTTCCCTCCCTTTCTTCCTTCTTTTCTTTTTGTTATGGAACAAGTCTTAGAGCCCCCTTAACCAGTACAGGGTTCCTCTCTTCCAAGCCCCTGGAACTTCCCCAATGATGAAAAACTACTGTATCAGTTATGTGCTGCTGAGTAACAAATTACTCCTAAACTTTCTTACTGAAAACAGTCATTATTTACTCAAGAGTCTCTGGGTTGGCAATTTAGGCTGAGTTCAGTTGGAATAGCTTTTCTCCACTACACATGGTGTCAACTGAATTTACACATGCATTTGTGCCTCAGCAGCTGGGGTAGACAGGATGTTTTCCCACATGCTCTTTTATTCTCCAAGAGATCAGCCTAAGCATTTTTTCATGGTAGTGAAAACTTCCCAGCAGCAAGAGTAAAGCAAGCCCCAGTGCATAGGCACTTCTCAGTCCTCTGCTCATATCACTTTTGCTAATGCCCACTGGTGAAAACAAGTCACCTGGCTAAGCTCCAAGTCATTGTGGGAGGAAGCTACACAAATGCAGGGACACTGAGAGGGACCAATAATGGGGGCCAATGCTATATCAGCCTACCCTACTCACACCTACCTCAGAAGCTGCTTCATTTTCAGATACTTCTAATTTTTAGAGAGTGAAAGTTTGTCTCCTGAGTGAAAATCCAAGGATCTAGCTCCCATAGGATCACCATCCTATGGATGTATTCAATGACTCTTGAATGTTTGACTTGCAAGGGACTTCGTCCCATGAAGTCTTCTGTAGGCTAGAAGGGTTGAAGTCTATTCCCATAGATAGTCCATTAGCTCCCAGCTAGCTCCACAGTTCCCAACCACTCCTGTAGCTCTGATCCTGTCCATCAAAGAAGCCCCTTTTGGAGGTCTGTTGTGCCACTTTGTGACAGACATATGTCAAACTATTATTTTAGCTCTTGGTGAAGTTCTCTGTAAACTCATTATTGCTACCAACTTCCTATAGCCAGCATTCAACGTTCTTCAGTTTTCCTACCTTTGAAGTCAATCCCAGGCACTAAGACTTAGCACTTGGGTTATTCTAGTGCTGAGTAACTTGTCTGCAGATCTCTCCTCCCCTCTGGTGCTTGATTTGACCCTATTAATAGTAAACATTTATAAGTGCCAGACACTGTCATATGTATTACATAAATTAAGCATTCAATCTGCACAGTAATATTATGAGACAAATACAGTTATAAGCTCCTTTTACAGAGGATCTATCCAAGGCATCGAAGAATCAAGTACAGGTGCTCCTAAAACAACATGGCTTTGAACGCACAGGTCCACTTATATGCAGATTTTTTTCAATAAATACCTGCACTGTTTTCAATCCACGGTTGGGAGCTCACTCCTGCGGGTGGGGGAAGGGTGGCGATTGTATGCATTGATCTACATCAGTTTATATAGGGGATTGGAGCATCCATGGATTCTGGTATTGCGGGATCCTGGAACCAATCCCCTCAGTTATGTTTTGGGGGAGTCAAAAGTTATATGAAGATTTTTAAACAACCTCCACATTGTTCAAGGGTCAGCTGTAATTTGCCAAAGGCACACAGCTGGGAAGCGGGGAAGCTAGGGTTCAAACCAGGCCGTCTGATATCAGAGCCTTACTCTCAGCCACTCTTCCTTACTGCCCTTCTAGATGCAAGGGTTATCACGTAGAGGCCATTTGTCAGCCCTCAGGTCCATCTGCGGCAGCACCTGGGGGCTTGACCTCATTGAATACTCCTCTTCTTCCTGAGCAGGCAGTCATGCTGTGATTCTTCTTGTTACAGGTGCAGTGGGAGTGTATCAACCCCAAGTACAAAGCCAAGAAGAAGAATTACAAGAATTCAGGCATTGTGATTTTGAATCAATGCAAGGTATGTACATAGCCCTCCTCCTCCAGGAGTATGAAGCTAAGGCTGTCTGGGAGGAAGAGTTCAGGCTGTGAGGTCAGACAGAAAGAGTGTGGAGAAGATGTGATCTTTTAAAAAATAAAAATCAGAAAGTGAGTGTATTAATGGACATACAATGAGAAATGTAAGCACGGGTGGTCTTGGATCTGTGGTAGCCCAATGCCACCGTCCTCTCCACAAGGATAGTCCTGCCCTCAAAGGTAGAAGAGTCATTAAGTCAGGCTCTTCTCTGCCCAGGGAAGCACCAGAGGGAGATCTCCAAAGGGGGCAACCAACATTTCTAAATCACCTACTATGTGCCTATCACAGTGTTCATTGCTTTATATGTGGCACCTGCCCCATGCTCAAAGGGTACCATGAAAAGAAGACAATAGGGGAATATTCAAGGGCCTAGAAATTCCTCCCAGAGGGCTCTAACTCACAGAAAATTCCATGTACTAATAATTAAACCCCTTAAATTGCATGTGAGAATAATTCTGCCACTGGTTAAGTACTTACTACTATGTGAGAGTAACTATAATAAATTCTGCCTACTCTTATCACAACCCTGAGATTTCCACTTTCAAATGACATCATTCACAAGTGGTAAGTTTAAGAGCTGAGATTTTAATCTATATCTTTCTGACTTCACCATATAGGGCTTAAGTGCCATCAAGTTTCTCTCTATATATGTCATGTTCCTTCTCCCAGATTGGCCTCTGTATGGCTGCCAGAACATCCTTACACAAAGCAAGAGAGTAAAGGAGAAGACTGATTGGTCTGGTGTGGGTCACATGCCCGCCCTTGAACCAATCACTGGAACCAGAGGATGATGTATATTATGATTGACCATCTAGGGTCATTATTTTAACAATGTCTTTTTCTTTTCTTGTATTTTATGATGTTTTTACATCTTGGGGCCTTGCAGACCTGGAAAGGGACTGCCCCTCTAAGGGTTAGCTAATTCCTAGAGATAGCAGTCAATTTGGCTGTAAGCCTGCCTTTGATATGCAGACCAACCAATCCAAAGCCTATACCCCCAACCACTTCCTTTGCTCTCACATATCAAGGCAATATTCCCCCTGCCCTGTATCACCCCAGGGCCAGGTGTCTTCTTACACATCTCTCTCTGCTCTTTTCATTAGTTTTGCAGCCTAACCCTAAAGTTTAAACCTCTGGTCTATAAAGAAACATCTCATGCTATAACTAAAACTGTTCCCTATCTTCCTCCTATGCAGATCCACAAGATGCATTCTTTCTTGGACTACATCATGGGTGGCTGCCAAATCCAGTTTACAGTAAGTTGCTTCCACGTTTGTTCTTATTCAGGGAGCAAGGTTGGGGAGCAGTGCTAGGTTTGGGACACAAGAAGACAAAAGTCTATTAAAACTCTTGCTTTGTTCAAGTCTCATTGCTAAAATATGGCATGGTAACTTGTTTTTATTATAAAATGAGTTCCTTCTTCTGTCTTGTCCAGTGAGTATAGTTTTCAGCATCATAGCAATACATTCATGCCACTCAACCTCAGGTGGTTTGGGGAACCATCCTAATGCTTCCCCTTCTTTCAGTAACTATATGAGGCCTGAAGCAGTGGGCAGAGTGCCAGATCCCATCACCGGGTGAGAAGGATGGGGAGGAAGTGAACCATCCTAGGAAGTCCCACTGAACCAAGGCCTTTGCTGTATTCATATGGCTGGAACACAAGCATCAATGTCATGCCCAGTGGTCAGTGACAAGTGTAAGCCATCCAAAAGGTTCATCAGGCAATGAAAAGGTGAATTCTAAAATATTGGAGGACCAGCCTTTCAACGCTGAGAAATACAGTGTGTGTCTGGACTCAGTGGGAAGATTGAGAATCATCTCCTACATGTAAACTGTGAGCTCCTGGGGTTTACACACCTAATATGCATTTGGGTGACTGGACTGGGTCTTTTAAAGTGCCCGTGTAGACCAAGTTTGTAGTCCATCTACTCTGGAAAAACTTGCTTTTAGTGGCTTAATATTCAAAATCTTCCTTGATTGGGGCAGATGTGACCTCCAGAAAGAGAATCCCCAGATGCCAAGTGATAGAACTGCTAAAATCTGTGGGAAAGAAATGTGGATGTAAACAAGAGAAAAGCAATTCGTGCATCACCTGCCCCTCATCTTACAGAAGAGTACTCATGAAGCTCAGCCCTGTTTAGCTCCCTAGACTGGCTCAGCCATGTGAGGATGACAAGGAAACTGGTTTAATTTTTTTTGTCCATGTTTGAGCCCAAGAGAGTAGACAGGGCCACTGTGTTCCCAGGACCAGGGATAGTGGTACTCAAAGGACTAAAAGGGAAGTCCCGAGGGGGTGAGATAAGGGGTCGTTTGATAGGTCAGCCTCTCTGTAGCTAGTGGCTGTCTGCTACTGTAATCTCAGAGGGGTCTACTTATGTTCTTCAAACACTGGGCATTGTTCATTTACCTCTGAATAGTTACAGGAGTTGATTATAGAATTCGGTCATTTCTTTAAAGTCTAAGATTCTTTAAAGCACACCCACCCAGCCCTCCTACATACACACTGGCACATACAGAAGACAGCAAACATGTTCGTTGTGGCAAACACACCTAACTCTAGCTGTCCTGTGGGCTTATTGTCCCTCTGGGTGTTAACAAATGGAAGTAGAGAAGCCAGCAATGTCATAAAGGAGAGCTACTGGAAATAGTGTCCCAAGATCTTAGGCAAAGGAGTGATTTCAGGAAACTATTTATAGGTTTTCCAAGGAAAGCTCTATTGATTTGGGTTTGTTTTAGATTCTATAGATCCCATGCTCTTCAAAAACTCTGTATTCAACTGTCAGGGCCTTGCTTTGCCCTTGGAGTTGTGCTGCAAAGAATCAGCCCCAATGAAATCCAGAAGTTTAACCCTATATGGTTCCCAGGTCTACATCCTGACTTATAGAGGTCCGTATGGCCTCCCTGACACAGAAGAATTGCCCTCTCAGCCTTGATCTCCCTTTCTTTCTCGCTTTTTCTGACCCTTCCAAACTGGGAGGTCCCACCTTAATGGTTCTCACCACCACCTCTCCAGTCCCAGCTTCTCAGCTCCTCCAGTGTCAACCAGTGGACCTGTGGGGTGTAGGGAATGAGTCTGGACTAAGGATTGAAAAAAAAAAGGAGAATGTACAGATAAATGCTAAGAAGGGGCATACCATCACCAGTGTCTCCCACAAAGCCCATCCTCCTGTAGGCTTTCAGGCTGAGGACACAGAAGAATGTTGCTAGGTGTTCTGTTTTGAACTTTCTACTAAAGAAAACATACTAGTCACTTTGATGTCAGTCTCCTCCAAAATTAAGTCAGCTTTCTCATTAATGTCTTACTGCTCAAGCAATACAATCTAATGTAAAGTATAAACTGTAATGCAAACTACTAATAAAAATAGCATGTCCTGTTTAATTTGGTCTATACATGTTTTATCTGCCCAGTAATTTTGTTGAAATCACCTGGCACATGAAAGGAAAATGGCAGAGGGATGAGAAATGAAGAGAAGAGAGCTTTCTGCCATGGAGACAGACAGAGCAGAGAGGTTTTATGCGTGGTTTGGTTTTTTAAAAGTGTTTTTGTTGCAGTAATTCCATGTCTGAGCCCTCCAGAGTCAAAAAATCTCATTGGCACAAAAATTAATAAAGCCCAGTGGCTTTAGCCATGATGAACTTCCTGTCTCCCTGGAGACAAATCTTCAGTGAAATAAAGTTCTGGATCTTTTCTCCACTCTTGACCATTCTCCATCTGTCCTCTGTGCCCAGGAGGCTTTTTTCTTTAGATGTACCCGCCAGGCTCTCCCACTCATGGATTTTGGCTGGTTTTCACCAATGGGAGGCCCCTGCCAGAAATCAAAGAGTGAGAGGACAGAGAAGCTGGGGCACCCCAGTTCTCTGCCTGTCAGGCTGTGGTTTGGCAGTGACCGTGTTCCTCCACAGAAAGCCACCATTCCTGTCAGGTGCCCAGTCCTACAGATATTGCTCTTACTAAATTCTAGTAACTGCTCATCCCTACCCTTTTTAGTTAGTCTCCCTTAACCTCTTCGAATTGTCCTTTTAGTAAACTCTTCTCAGTCATCCCTTTTGAGACTCTCACCAATACTCATTACAAAAGGATGAGAAGAAAGCTTTTGCACCTTCCACAGATGCCTGGGCTTCTGGTTCAACCTTTCCCTTCAGGTACCAGGCTGATGTATATTAGGTACTCAAAATATTTTTGTTGAATTATAATAGATTGAACTCTAAATCTTCAAGAAGAGATAAGCTTTAGGGGAAAGAAGAAATTGCATGAATAAATATGGTACCAGGTTTTTGCTTTAAAAAGCAACCCTATGAACATCCATATAGTCTAATGATAAATACTGAAACCTTACCTGGGTTAATATGAATAAGCAGGCTATGTATGAGGGTGTGTTGGGGAAGTGGTTTGGAATAAGAACTTGAAGGGCTTTGAAGAACTTGAACTTGAAGTAATATGATGGATAAGGAAATGTTCAGGAGAATCTTGAACAGGACATTGAAGCAATCAGTCAGACCTTTAGGGAAACATATCTGGAAGTTTTTGGTAAAAGGCACTGATGGTGGTGAAGGGACTTTGAAAGATGAAGCAAGACAAGGTTAAAGCCCACTGAAATAGTCCTGGGGACGGGTAATGAGAGGCTAAATTAGAAGGACAGCGGTAGGAAGAGGAATTGTGGAAAGAGAGTCAAAACACCTTGGCCTATGATACAAAGAGGAGATAGAAAGCAAGGGAGAATGATGAGTCCAGGAGGACTCAGATCGTTTTTGCCTGACTGACAAAGCATTGTGGTCCTATTCATGAAAATATGGACTCACGAGGAGCTGCTGGACAAAATGATGCATTTGTTTGTGGACATGTTGAAGGTACTTTCAGATATCCTAGTCGAGAAGGCACTTATAAATATGGACCTAGGTGTCCGGAGAGAGGTGGAAGTGGGACATATATGATTCTGGATGAGATAGCCAAAGAGAAGATTACAGAAAAGAAAGGAGCCTGGTGACAAAAAATGATAGAGGGCCTGCATTTGGCAGCAAGGGAAAGAGGGGCAAGCAGTAAGAGATGCCAGAGGAAAAAATCCAGGAAGAGCCAGTAACTCAAATGATCAGGAGAAAAAGATTACAAGATCAAGGATGATAATCCCATAGGCTGAAGAGAAGCCAGAGGGTGAAGACTAAAAACCCATGAGTGGGTTACGTGATGAGTAAGTACACACCATCTTCAAAAGAGCAATTTCAGCAGAATGAGTCAGAAGAACCCCCCGAGTTAGGGTGTGAACAGAAGGTAAGGAAGTAAATACACTGGGTCCAACTATTCGTTCAACAAGGTTGACAGTGAAAGGAAGACAAGAGGGGGAAAGGAGGATGGCAACTTGAGGATTAAAAGAGGGAGGTTTTAGGCTAGAATCTGACCATAAGCAGAAGAAAAGGCCCAGTTGAGGGAAAGAGATGCATGATGCTAAAAAGAGCCCTAGTAATGATTTTACACTTTTTTTGGTCACCTGGGTCACTTAGGAATCTGATACCAGATCTATATTCTCTCTGGAAAATGCACACGCTCAATTTTGTACACTATTTCAGGAGGTCAAGGGGACCCCTGAGGACAGACAGTCCTTGTTTCTCCTGTGAATCCTTGAGTCATGAGAAGTTTAGGGCAACTGTCACCTCGCAGCCTTGGAGGAGGTAAGTGCAGGTGAAACAGACTACAGGGGGAGAAACTGAGTTCAATATGTTTGACACAAGGCACAGCAGTTAAAAATAAAACTAGATGCTAGAATTTTACACACAAAATACAAAATTATAGACAGCATAGAAGAGACAGATACCATAAGGCACTTGGAAAGAAAGGGGTAGAAGACTTAAATGTTTCCTTTGAAAGTTATTTCTTTTTCAGATGCATAGAAATATTCCTTGTAAAAAGTATTTTCACAGATACAAGTTGTAAGCAGTCTAAATGTCCTACAGTAAGATAATAGCTATGTAAATCACAGTACCTTGTTTAAGTGGATTATGATTAAGCCATTTTAAATCATAATTATAATAATTGGAAATAACATGGGGACATGTTTATGACATAGTGTTAAGTGAGAAAAAAGAACAATTATTTAAAATGTTTAAAATATTTGTATACATATATATGTATATGTATATATACATATATATGTATACATATAAGTAATACAATAACTAGGAAGAAAAAGAAACATAAAATATGACTTACTAGGCTAGTGAAATCCTTTAGGGACAAGGATTGTCCTCAGAGGCACCTTTGACCCCCCAAAATTGTGTGCAGAATTGGGTGTGTGCATTTTCTATTGAGAGGAAATAGATCTAGTATCAGATTCTCGTTCAGATCAGGTTCATGTGACAAAAAATATATATTTTTTTCTTATTATTCTTAGATGCCCATTTTTATTACTTGTAATTTAAAAAATTAAATATGGTGTTTCCATATATCTCTGATTTTACAGTCTAAATTTTAATAATATAATATGACATAACATTATAAGCTAAATATGGCTTCTCCCAGATTAACCTTCAAGCCTAAAGGAAAGATCACTTATTAAAGGTTCTCTCAGGAAATCTTTTCTAACCTTGACACGATTAAGCATCCTATGTCCACACTGTGTCCCAGTTTAAGTTTTAAACATTTTATATCCCAGATTAAACACTGACAGGCTCTGGTGACAGACCACTGGGAACTATGAATGAGCCCTGGGTTGAAGAAGGGAGTGCTTTGCAATTTCCAGGAAATGAACCAGGTGACCTCAAGGGTCTTTTCCATCTAGTCTAGGTTCCTATTTCGTTGCCCCCTGTGGAGTTTTAAGGGAACATAAAAGTACAAAAATTTAACCTATCACTTAAGAAAGGATCCAAACTAAACAGTATCTCCACCTATAAGGCTCATTGTATATGTTCAAATTATATACAAATTCAAAAAAAAAAAAAAGCTACCCCCGCAGGTGATATTGCAAAGATTGACTGTAGGTTGACTGCAGAGAGAACAGGCAATTGCAGAGGTTGGTTCACAGTGGCTTCCCTTAGAAACCATTTAGGAGGGTCCCGAAAGGCCCGTTTGTCACAGGTCGGGAAGGGAACCAAGAAGTGGAATCATTTCATGTAAGAAACTAAAAAGTAAAAATGTCCAACGACGAATGCTCATCATTCACTTCCAGTCTTTTCTGGAAAGCAGTCCCACACTCTATGGACCTGGAGGCATGGAGGGAGCATTTTGCATTCTTACTCCACAAGATTTTGCACAACTGTTCCACAGCTCTGCTTAATGACGAGACAGGCTTCCTGGGCAGAAGGGGAGAGCCACGCGCAGTCACCTGTTTTCCAGCTGCCTGCTGGAAAGATTGGAGCGCATAGCAGAACCACGGGCTTGCGTAAATAAATGTTTCATATCAGAAAATGAAAACATGGCAACTCGGCAAGCTCACCCTTCAGGACACCAGGCGTCAGTAGCCACCTCCACAAACTGGCACTTTTCAATCATTTTCTTGCCTTTATTTCTCAATTGAATCCCATCTTTCACCGTCTCCCTGTTGCTTTTTAACCCTCCCTTGGGGGTAACTGATCTCACAGATTCATTGCACACAGATTTTCAAGTATCTGACAGTTAACTTACATATTACGACTCATCACTTCTGTATCTTCCCCCTCTACCATAACCTATCGCCAGTCGTGTTTGTAACTTAGTACAGTAAAGAGGTATTTCATATTTGAAAATTTGTGTGCAATGAATCTATGAGATCAGTTGTGCCCGACAGAGAGTTAAAATAAGCCTAACCTTTTGCTCTGTTTTCTTTCCACTAATGCTAGCTTTAAAGAGCACAGAGAATTCTTGGTAGAAGACCACTTCCTGAAGATAGATATTTTATCTCTAGCTCCATCAGGGAGACTTTAGAAACCATCACTCGCCAGGAAAGGAAAAAAAATGTTAGCTGCCATGTACTTTAGATTGTCTATTGCTGTCTAGTCAAATGACAAAATATTTTTGTTATGAGCAATAGGAACTACAGAAAGGAGTGGGTGGTAAGGATCATTGCTTTATTTCCTTATTCATTGAGTAATTTTTAAGTTCATACCGTTCCCCAAAGCTATATCAGACTTTCCAGAACTAGAAGAGCCTCTGTGGTTGTCAGACACAGAGGAGGAGGTGTGGCATTCCCATGAGAAAAGTGGAAACCCAAGAGGCCTTCTTGCAGAAAGAATAAAATTCCTACCAGGCATATTGTATGTCTATACAGCACCATCAAGAACAGGCAGCCCAATACCAACCTTCTAACATTGATTGTCATATTGTTCCACTATCCTCAAAATGTAATCTCCTCCATCCTTCAAAGAAACCTAGTTGCTCCCTTTCCCTAACTGGCATCCAATTCCACATTCAATCAGTCATCAAATCCTATTCACGTTCTATCCTTAATAGCTTCCATCACAATCCCCTCCTCCCTATCACCTCTGCCCACCCCAGTTTGTTGAGCATAAGGGCTTGATTCTAAGCCTGAGGATAAAGAACAGATAGAAATAAATGACATAGCAGGGCCAAGGTGAGGGTGAGGCAAGAGAGGCACCTAGGGTGCAAATTTTAAGGAGGCACTCCCTCTCAAGACCATGCAAGTGTAGGGTCAGTTGAGAGCGTGTCCCTTCTGGAGTTTACATCCTAGTCACCTCTCTTGCCTGACCCTAGTCCCAGCCCCATGATTTTTTAAAAAACACATTATTGCTAAACTCTATGTCTCATCCAGATATTGCATGCAATTCTCCTGATATAACATACTCATCCAGGTGATACACCTGGGCTCACCTGCTGCCACTTGGTGCCTGCATGCTTGGAGGATCTGTCTTGCCTATACCTGGGGAGGATAAGAGGAACAATTATGTCTCCTGAGTTGTCATTTTTCTTTTCCTTTTTTTTTTTTAAAGATTTTATTGGGGACTTAGGGGAAGGGAACTGTGTTGGGGAATAGGGGAAGGGGACCAGCCAAGTTATTGTTCTTCAGTCTTCTTTGTGGAGGGTGCTAGTCACCATCTGGCTTCCCATCGGCAGCTCATGGCCTCTAAGCTCAAGGTTCTGTGTTCAATCTCAGTTATGGGTGGGCACCATCCCATGCAGGAGTCGAACCAGCAGCCTTGTTGTTAAGAGTGCATGCTCTATCCACTGAGCCATGCAGGTGGCAGCTCAGCTCAAGATGCTTGGTTCAGTCTTAGTTGCAGGTGGGCATAGCTCACCATCGAACAGGCAATCTTGTTGTTACACCAGCTGAGCCATCCTACCACCTGTTGGCAGCTCAGTAACAGCTCTGCTTGGTCACAGCGTTCACTGGCCCATGTGGGAATTGAACCAGCGGCCCTATTGCTCAGAGCTCATGCTCTTAAGCCAACTCTTAACCAGCTTAGCCACTCGGCCAGCCCGTCATTTTTCTGTATGGAGGTTTTCCCCACTGGTCTTTATATTATCTTAGTTCATCTTCTGGTTTTATATCAAGACACCAGCATGTTTCTGTCATCACAGGATACCCTTGACACTCAGGTCAGGTAACCAGCACATGGGACAGTGGTCAACTGCAGTACCGAGAAGCACAGGTAGAGAGAGGAGTGTGGTGATCCATGATGAAGGGCATCATAATCAGAAGGGAGGTGAGCCCTAGGTACTCGTTGTTAAGGAAGCACAGCATAGGGAATAGAGGTAAATGGAATTGTAATAGATATATACGATGTCACAGGGGCAATAGATTGGGGGAGGGGGTTATCATTTTGTGAGGGGTGAAATATCTAACTATTACATTGTTTTATACACCTGAAACTAATAGGGGGGAAAAAAGTATCAACACCTGCCAATGATTTGCATTTTAGATAAATTTGAGCAGAATCAAGGTTATCGCCATAGCAAACATGCTCACATTTTCTAGAATTCTCTCAGAGTTCAAAAATGCTTTCTTCAGTAGGAGAGAAAGAGGTGGCTTTACACCTGGACTTCTAGCACATACGTAGCATTTACCTTTTAAACACTATGTGTATGTGCATGAGGTGCCATTATCCCCTAAATGTGTCTCAGCAGGACAGAAAGGCTGAGAGTGCTGGCTCTGCATGTTTGATCTTTGTAAACCCAGGAGACCCCTAGGTGTATGATTTCTTCAAACACTGTCTCTCAGGCATCTCTCAAGTGTTGCTCTTGGAGTCTTCTAGGAATTATCTGCACGTATTTCTACCTCTGTCTGGTTGGGTCCCCATGGATGGATCCTGGAGTGCACAAACCTCCTTGTTCACAAATACATGTAGGCTCCCTACCAAAACTCGCATGTCATCAGGTCTTAATTAAAAGGATCATCATCACCTATTGTCTTCCTCTTTTTTTCCCTGTGGGTTGGCTTTTGCCTCCCAGTTGAAATCTATCTCAGAAGGTACTGTATTTTACTGGTCCTTTTAGGTCACTTCCAGTCATCCTCAGTAACACATTCGACCATTGTTGTGCAAGAGTGCACACACACACACACACACACACACACACACACACACACTTCAATTGCCCTTTTTCCACCTTTTCCAACTGCTTTGGTCACAGAGATGTTCATTCAAGGCCATTCTTCTCCTAAATGACTGTAGTTGCCTCCTAGCTAGTCTCTACCTCTAGGCCAAGTCCCCTGCATTCTTTATAAAAATAAAACAAAACCATGAGGCTTCTTAATACAAGCATGTTAGTGAAAGATTTCCAAGTCCTATTGGTTGCGTAAAGGTACAACAGAGCCTTTGGAGCCATTTAGACTTGGGCTTAAACCAGGTCCATTCCCCTATGTCCTGTGTGACCTTCATCACCTTTGGGCATCATGGTCTTCATCCACTAAAAGGAATAACAGGGCTGGCCGAGTGGCGCATTGGTTAAGAGCTGGCTTTGAGCAGCAGGGTCCCGGTTCAGATCCCACATGAGGGTCAGTAATGCTGGGCCCTCTACAGCTAAGATGGTGAACAACAGCTCAACCTGGAGCTGAGCTGCTGTGAGTCACCGGCAACAGTGTAGGCTGCAGTGAAGCTGCAGAGGGCTGTCATAAAGCTACTGTGAGTGGCTGGCGGCTGGTGTGAGCTGCCAAGAGCCGCCATAAGTGGCCGTCCAGTGGCCGACGACCAATCTGCCTCACCCAGAAAGAGCGCAATGATCACAATACCAACATGAGCCAGTGAAACGATGTCCTTTACAACTAGACTGAAGAACAAAAGGACAGCAACTTGTCTGTTCCCTTTCCCCGATTCCCCAACGCTGTTCCTCTCCCCCAAGTCCCCAATAAAATCTTTAAAAAAAAAAGGAATAACAATCTCTACCTCCTAGAGTTTTTATGAAAATGTAATAACCTGATGCCTGTAAAGCACTTAGTACAGAGTCGAGTTATAACAAAGGTTACTCCTCTCTTCTTCCCTTTCTTAACTGTCATGAGAGCGTCTAAGGGTTAGGAAAGTACTGTACCATTTTTCTTCACATGACCTTTCCTTTAGAAACACTGTTAGTACCAGCATTTTATCAGTTGGAACTCCCTTATTGAAAACATCTGGGTACTCTGAAAATAGAATTTGAATCCAGCTTAAATTTATTTTCAATATAGTCCAATGGAATGTTGAGGAACAAAAGGGGGGAAAATCAGTGATGAAAAAATAACTTTATGAAAGAAAAAAAGAGAGGTTGTAAGTAAATTACTGTTAGCCTGTTGCTTTTTCTGTTCCAGTTACTTTGATTCTGTTGCAGAATCACACTATAAGACATGGATGACATTTTTTCCATATCAACTTTACTCTTATAGGCTGAACAGGGCATATGGCACCTTTTCTCTGTCCTTCCAGAAGTAACTTCTCACCTTAATAAATCCAATGCGACATTCCAGTTATTTGCTATAATGGAATTTTGCCAACTAATATACAAATAACATTTCCCATCCACAAGATCATAAGATAAAAGAGAGCCTTTCTGTCATAAGTGGACTCTGCTGAACCCCAAAGAGAAAAGAAAGGTGCAATATGAACATTACTTTCTTCCCCTACAACTCCTTTCATTGTAATCCCTCCTCCTCCACTCACCCAAGCTTAAGCTTTTTTTTTAATATTTTTATTGGGGAGTTGGGGGAGGGGAACAGCGTTGGGTAATCAGGGAAGGGGAACAGACAAGTTGCTGTCCTTTTGTTCTTCAGTCTAGTTGTGGAGGGTGTCGCTTCACTGGCCCATGTTGGCACCGTCATTGCACTCTTCCCGGCTGAGGCAGATTGATCACCAGCCATTGGATGGCCGCTCACGGCAGCTCATGCTGGCTGCCGGCCACTCACACTGGCTGCCAGCCACACATGGTAGCTTATGGCAGCCCACTGCAACAGGCTCTGCAGCCTATGCCGTCACCAGCGACTCACAGGAGCCCAGCTCCAAGTTGAGCTGTTGTTCACCATCTTAGTTGTAGAGGGCACAGCGTCACTGGCCCTCGTGTGGGATTGGAACCAGGGCCCTGCTGCTCAGAGCTGGCGTCCCAAGCCAACTCTTAACCAGCGTGCTACTTGGCTGGCCCTCAAGCTTTTGTTGAGAGAGGTGTTTGCTGGATTAACATTTATTTAAATGGTAATGATGTTGGAAATCAGAAGAAATGTTCCTTCCCATTTTAGCACCCTTGAGGCTTCAGCGTGTTATTGTTGTTAAAAAGTGTTAGGGAGTCAACTTTTATTTATGTGATGATGTTGTTGGGGGTCATAAAATTTTTTTTTTAACACACTTTTTTTTTTTTTTTTAGCTGAGCCATCCTGCCACCTGTTGGCAGCTCAGCGGCTGCTCAGCTTGGGCTGGACTCGAACCGCTGTTGCTCAGAGCTCAAACTCTTGAGCGAGCTCTTAACCAACTGAGCCACTTGGCTGGCCCTAAAATATTTTTTTAAAGACTTTATTGTGGAATTGGGGAGGGAAGCAGTGTTGGGGAATTCAGGAAGGGGAACATTGTGTTTTTCCAGGACTCATCAGCTCTAAGTCAAGTTGTTATCCTTCAATCTTAGTTGTGGAGGGTGCAGCTCAGCTTCAAGTCCAGTCGCTGCTTTCAATCTAGTTGCAGGGGGGGGGGCGGAGGGGAGGAGAAGGCACAGCCTCCCATCTCATGCAGGAGTCGAACTGGCAACCTTATTGTTAAAAGCATGCGCTCTCACCAGCTGAGCCATCCAGCCACCCGTTGGCAGCTCAGCTCGGGCGCAGCTCACTGGCCCATGTGGGAATTGATCTGGCAACCCTGTTGCTCAGAGCTCACACTCTAACCAATTGAGTCACCTGGCTGGCCCTAAAATATTTTTAAAGTTCAAGGATAATGACTACTTGGTGGCAAGACAGAGGTTACCCTCCTCCACTTCCCACTCACAATGCCGTAACATTCAGACGCCTTCTCTGTGACAGGCAGCCGTCCTTACATGAATGGGAATTAAAGGCTGAAATCTTACACTGAGCTGCTTCTTGCAGAAAATTTATTATAACCGCTTCAATACATCTCTCTGCAACTGCCACTCATGAAACTATGACAGTGGCTTCCTTATATAAACTGCATCTTTAACACAGAATTTGTTTTTAGGGGATATTACTTATGGCTCAGAGATAGAATTACCCTGCCCAGAGGGTAATTCTTTTCTTAGTGAATTATGATATTCTTCCCTTGCTTCCTGATATGAGGATCGGCAGCAGTCGGTCTTTCTGACCTATATGTCAAGCTCACATTCCCTTTGGACAGGGAGAAAGAAGGCATCAGAGGACGGGGGTACTAAACAATACAGAAATGGCCTCAATCAAATTAATAACTAGTTTGGTTTTTTTGTTTGTTTTGTTTTGTTTTTTAAAAGATTTTGGGGGGATTTGGGGGAGGGGAACAGTGTTGAGGAATCGAGGAAGGGGAACAGACAAGTTGCTGTCATTTTGTTCTTCAGTCTAGTTGTGGAGGACATTGCTTCACTAGCCCATGTTGGTATTGTGATCATTGCGCTCTTCCCAGGTGAGGCAGATTGGTCGTCAGCCACTGGACGGCCGCTCACGGTGGCTCACAGCAGCTCCCAAAAGCTCACACCCTCTGCCAGCCAGCCCCACTGCAGCCTACACCGTTGCCGGTAACTCATGGCAGCCCAGCTCCAGGTCGAGCTGTTGTTCACCATCTTAGCTATAGAGGGCGCAGCATCACTGGCCCTCATGTGGGATCCAAACCAGGGCCCTGCTGCTCAGAACTGTCATCCTAAGCCAACTACTAACCAACGCGCCATTTGGCCAGCCCAATAACTGGCTTTTAAAGCTAATTAATTTCCTTTCTAACTTTCCTTATTGGCAGGGTATGTAACATGCTGCTTTTTTTCCATCTCATGCCGTGTTTCTCTCATGGCTGATCACAAGTCCTACAAGATGCTTTCATTTTAAATCCACCCATTCTCCTATTTTCTCTTCCAGGTAGCTATAGATTTCACTGCCTCAAACGGGGACCCCAGGAACAGCTGTTCCCTGCACTACATCCACCCTTACCAACCCAACGAGTACCTGAAGGCCTTGGTGGCTGTGGGGGAGATTTGCCAAGACTATGACAGGTACGAGACTTGCAGTAGGCTCAGGCCTTATCATCTTTCTATGGGTTCCAGTCATCCCCGGCTAATCCTTGACAGAGAATGGAAAATAAGTCTAGCAACTCATCATGCAGAGGCTCATGTAGGAACAGAATAAAACCTTGCCCCAAATGTTTTAGCCTCTCCTCACCTAGAGAAACTGGGTTTGTGCCATGTTTACTTTAGTCACACACACACAAAAAAAACAAAACAAAACAAAAAAAAAACATAAAAAGAATCCTTTCTCAGCTTTCTTCTCTTAATTGAATTTTAAGACCACTGGATAGCAGTTTTGGTCCCAAAAGTTTTAGTATGTGCCTTGCTGCTCAAAGTTTGGTCCATAAACTAGCAGCATAGCATCCCCTGGGAACTTAGAATCTCAAGCCCCATTTCAGACTGACTGAATCAGAGTCTGCATTTTAATAAGATTTCCAGATGACCTGTGCACACTTTAGAGTTTGAGAAGCACTGGCTTATTGGACATTATTGTATCTAATCATCATATTAGCCCTTATGTAGTAGGTATTACTTAACAGACAAAGGAAACCACGCAGGAAGGTTAAGTAACCTGTGTACTGTCACACAGCCAGAGGCAGAACTTGAATCCAGACCCATCTCATCCCACAGCTTAAGTTCATAATCACTGTATTTCATTGACCTCGAAAGCTATTGGTAATGTTAGCAGAGAGTATGTGTCTGCCTGTGTGTGTGCCCATGCAAGTGCGCGTGTGTGTGTGTGTGTGTGTGTGTGTGTGTGTGAAGAAAACACGACATTGAGATCAGATCAGTATTATATTTATTTTTACTTGATGGGAAATACTGACCTTTCCCACTAAGAGAATTCTCTGTAAGAAGTGGTTACATTAAACTGAATTTATTCTCTGTTTCCAGTATTTTCAGACTGAGGTGAAGTCGTTCATGTGTTTGTTCAAGAAGGCTTTTGAGGTTGAACCAATGTAAATATAAATATGGGTAAATCCCAGCGGACTTCCTGGTGTGATTATAAAACAGGGCTAGTTAGCAATGAGCAGCAACTAACTGACTGACCTTTTAAACCAGGAAAATAAAGACAGCGACTCTATCCTCCAGTTTCAGAGAAATTTTAGGGGATAGCATGATTTCTGTTCTTTCAAGTCTCATAATTGGTAATAACCATATTTTAGAAAAAGAAAAAAACAACTCTTACCACAGGCACCATAGAGAATGACACAACCTAGAGACCAGAATATGCAGAGAAACCAACAGGACAGGTGATGGGAAAGGTCCCGTTAGGGTCCTTCCCGCCGGTGAGTGTCTGGATTCAGTGTGGATTTACCAGTAACTCAGATGGGTGTGAGGGCACTTGGGGAATGAATGGGCAGGTCCAGTAAAATCAAAGAGCTTTAAACAGTCAGCTCTTGCTGACACGTCCCCTCCTATACATTTAGAACAGAGGGCAATAGCATTTTACACTACCATGTCTGAGTGATACTTCTTACGCTTAACCTTGACTGTAAAGATAACTTGAATTTCAGCTCTGATTTTCTTAGGCCCAAATACAAGGAGGATTCCTAAAGAGGTGTGTATCATACGGAGATTTCTACCTAAAAGAGAAAAGACTGACAAATTGCATTTCCACTGTCAGAAACTTCTCCAAATATCCCCAAGATGCCAAAACAGTAATTCTCACGCCTCTCTCTCTCTCCCTCTCTCTCTCTCTCTCTCTCTCTCT
>NW_017732319.1:549182-555115 GCF_001890085.2 Hipposideros armiger
GGTGGCTAACTTCAGAGAACTGTTGCTGTCCTGGCTCATTAGCTATTTCTCTTGTAGGTGAGGCATTTTTCCTACCTCCCTACTCTTCAAACTCAGTTATATAACAGTGTGTCATGCTCAGCAAACTTCAAATTCCCATGGCTGGCTTCGAAGGTATAAAGGAATGTCATTAAGGCTGGAACACCAGTTTGGTGATTAGAAATGGACAGAATATTAGATCTCACCCCTCCTATATTCATTAAAGAAGAAAATCAAAGGTGTGGCGCCTCCGTAGGCTTCTCTAGTTTGACTTCTGAGCTGTCTCTGATTTGGATAAACATGGACCCAGCCTCCATCCAGGAAAGCTTTCTTCCAGACTTAGCTAGACAGTGCCTCTGAAATCCCCCTCACAGATTCCTTCGCATACTTGCTCACCCTTGTGGTTAAGGAGGCATTGCTGAGGCAAAGTATGTCAGTATTTCCAAATATGCCAGTATTTCTCAAAGCTGTGGCTAATCCTTTATAAGCTGGTGTGGTTTTCTACATATCAGCATGAATAGATTTTCCTGATACATGCTAGAGGCAGTCTACCACAAAGCCCATATCTACACAATAGCAAAGAAACGGGGGAGCTGGTGATTTTTCTGGAGAAGTTAGACTGATTTTAAAGATTTCTGGCTTCCTTGTATCTCCCAACCCCTACTGCAAATTTGGTCAAATGGGCTGTGTTTTGGTGACGTTTTATCAAAGCCATCATTGGGTATGAATGACCTCTAACTCAGTTAGATTGTGATGGATGAGAATCTGGATTTGCTGTTTTGACTTCTCAGTCAGCCTAGGAAAGATTCCCTCTTGCTTAAAGACATCAGGAGCAGTGATTCCTCATCTGAATTTCCTTTTCTCCTTGACTGACTCTGCAAAGAACTGAGCAATGTAGGAATTGTTCCAAGAACAAATCTCAGCTGTGTTTTTTTGTTTTTTGTTTTTTTATTTTAGCTGAGCCATCCTGCCACCTGTTGGCAGCTCAGTGGCAGCTCAGCTCAGGCTGGGAATTGAACCGCTGTTGCTCAGAGCTCATACTCTTGAGTGAGCTCTTAACCAACTGAGCCACTCGACCGGCCCTCAGCTGTGTTTTTAATGGACGAGAAATAAAAGGTAGATGGTGTGACAAGGACATGCCTTCTGACAAGAGCAACATTCCAGAGCCCCATTGCAACAATCCCGACAGCACAAAATTTGCTTAAGAAGACTCTTGTTTGTTGTCTGGTCAGGGAACCCTGTTGCTGGAAGTGCCAGAAGGAAATCACGTTTAATGCTGTAATCACACAATCCTCCCTAGGAAATACCTTAGGCTTTCTGAGACTTTCTTAGCCTTTCTGAGACTCAGTTTATTTACCTGTAAAATGGGAATAATAAGTAGGTGGACCTTCAGGGGTTGCTTGAGAATTAAATAAGTGCGTACATCACCTAGCATAGTACCTGGCACATTGCATGTGCCAATAAATGTTAATTGTTCCCTTCCTCATCCTCTCACCTATAGTACACTAAAGTTAGAATTAAGAGACAACATATGTGAATGAATAAAGTAAGAGAGAAATTTCCATACGCATAAGAGAAACCAAGCCAAAGGACATGTATTTGACTCTCCTATGTTTTCACAAGAATTTTTCCTTCTTTATACAGCCACATCTTAATGATTCAATTCATGGGTTATCTAGTAATTAAATATTTATTGAGCACACACTCGATGGTAAGTATCATCCTGAAGGTAGTGGCAAGAGGCAGTTTGGGGCAGGAAATCGGTGAAGATATAAAGATACTAATATAAAAAACAGCATCCCTTTGAATTCAGGAGACAAGAAAAGACATGTAAATAATTTATCGCTGTTTATATGAAATAAAGTATGGATACAATGAGTCCTGTAGATAGAACCAAGCTGTCAATTTACCAGCCTTCCAAGCCTTCCATTGCTTTTTAATATCCCCCTGGGATTCAGGTTTATCTGGATTTGAACCCTGGCTCTAACTAGCAGCACCATCTTGGATAAGCCACTTTACCTCCCGAAGCATTTCCCCACTTGTAAAATGGGAATAATAATCTCTCCCCATAAGGATATTAAAAGATAATATATTTGAAAGATCCTAACATAGTCAAACATAAGAGTTAACCTAATTCATGATCACTTTTTAAAAGAGACAATATTAGGGCAGGGGAGGTGAGGCATCCTGGGGCCATTTTAGTCCTTGGTATCAAATCTAGCAAAAAGTTAAGGGAATGAGTTGCAGACTAATGACTATAATGAACTCTGGGGATTATTTCTTGATTTTAATTACCCATGCTATTGCTATCCCCTATTACCACAGATAATTAAGAAGCNTAAAAGACAAGAAGGAAGGGAGGAAATAACTTCAGAAAATTAATCATTTTTAAATTCTTGAAATGTTTATAAAAGAAATAAAGCGGGTAAAAGTACTTACTACACGTGTTACGCAATAGATGCTTAATAGTAAAGTTGACTCAGATTCTCCAGGGGAGAAGGCCATATAATAATGAATTCCAAAGAGAAGATTGATGGGTTGTCAGGAATTAAGATGCTGACACCCAGAACCCTCACCAAGGTCCTGCAGCCGACTTCCTGGATGGTCTGGAACAAGCTGCTAAACCTCTGTTTCCTGGTTACCTCACGTGCCAGATGCGGAGACTACAATCAGAGTGACCTGTACTCTGTTATCCCTTTATAATGTGAGCCAGGCAAAGTCTGGGGAGCGTTTTGTATTCCCTCACACATATAGATTCAGTGCAAAAATAAGATACAACACCTTAGTGGTTACGTGAAAAATCATTGTAAATGCCTCTTTGAAAAACATTAATAAGATAATACTGAAGTTATCAACCTCCTCAGGTTTCTTCAGCTCAGTGGATCATATATATATATATATATATATATATATATATATATATATATATATATAACAGCTCAGCATTAAAATAGACAAATATGTAAAGAAGAAAAGAGAATTTGAAAAGCCTGAGCGCTCGTTTAAAAGACTCCCTAGAAGAATGGAACACAAGCTGCTTGTTGGAAAACTGACAAGATACCGCAGTTTCTCTTTTGTGTGGGTGGATAAACAATAGACAGGCCAAGTCAGGAAATTTCTAGTCGGGGCTTTGGAGTTAATTTATTCTTGCATCAAAGTCAGTGAGGTTGATGCTCAAAAAGAAACAGTTGAATAAAAACTGACAGAAGGCATCGTTCCCGTCCTGCAGCAACAGGGAGGTTTTGAATCCCCAGGAGCCTTAGAAATTCCTCCCAGCCTCTGACAGCCAAGGGATTTCTTTCTGCCTTGTACAGTCATTGCTAACAGGTCCTTATGAGGTGATCCCTGAAGTAGAACAGCTTGAGAGACATGTGAAGCTCTTCTTGGGGTGGCCCCGAGGGGAAGCTCCCCCAAGATATCTGGTCCTCAAGCCCAAAAGGCAGTTCCGCCAGCATTTTGTGTCTCTGCACCACTACTCATTCTCCCCGCTTTGACTTTCTGCTTGTGCACATGCACCGACCCACGCGCGCACACTCTCATATAGCCCCAGTTGGTTGTAGTACTACCCAGCTCCTGAAAACATCTTGGTCTCCTCAGACTGCCCAAGGCCAAGGTGATATCCATGTCTTGCGCCCTTAGAGATGTGCCTCTGCCCAACTGCAATGTCCTCTAATAAAAAGGCTGGTCTATCTGCTATCAAGAGAGTATATATGCTGAAAACATTACTTGGAAGTACAGACTGCCATTTTGTAGATGTGGCCGCCCACGGGGGTGTCAGAAATTGAGGCGGGAAACTTCCTCCATGGCGTGCTGGGTACAATACTAGGAGGCAAGGTTCGAACTGAAACCCAATCTGACAGGTATTTTCGAGTGCAGAGGACAGAGGTAGAGATCAGAAGCCAGGTTCATACCACAGCACTACCTTTTCCACCCTACCGACACCCGTCAGTGGTCCAAAACCTTGCGTGCACATTGGAAACCCTCAGGAAACTTTAAAGTGTGCTGATGCCTCCCCCTGATTTAATTAGGCTGGTGTACATCCTGGGGAATCAGGAGTTTTAATTCTAATGGGTATCCAGGGTTGAGGCCCAGAGTTCAATCAGGAGAGAGGGATCAGATGGAATGACTAAGAACCTACATAGCACCTCGTAAGTGCCAGGTACCTCACAGGGTGCCGTAAAGACAGAGAAATTAATAAAGCACAGTTTTCCTTCAGGTGGTTCACAGTATCCTGGGAGAGAAAGGCATGTAAATAAATCACAGCCCAGCATGGCCAGGGCCGCTTTGTTCTGTGTATGAATGGGGACCACATGAGGAGGGCAGGATTAACTCACTGTTTTGTGGGAAGAAAGTTGCTCAGGGAGGACCTCCTGGATGGTAAATTCTGTGAATTCTGTCCTTTGTTGTTTTCAGAACATGGACGGACTTATCCTTCTTTTTCTGAGTCATTAGACCAGACTAGCCTACTCCAAAGGGCAGGGTCAACAGGGGAGATAGAACATGCGGTCCTGGTGACAGGTGGGCCTGAGTTTACACCCCAGCTCTGCTACCTCTATTCTCCTCAGGTTTCCATCCCTTGGGCCTTGGTTTCCTTGATTGCAAATTGAAGATTTATCTAACTTCCCTTGCAGAGCAGTGTAAGGATTAGATATAAAGTGACTAGCTAGCACTGGTTCAGCCTGTTGTGAAAGCTTGATAAATTACAGAGGTTATTATCTTTAATCCTCTAAATTTATTTTTAAAAAATAAACTGTACATCACAGGGACAAGAACTACTGTGTCAGATAGAAAGGTCATTTTGGATCAATGACCTTTAAAAAAAATTTGGGCTCATATGCCCCTAAAAAGAATTTTTAAAAAATGCATAATTTTCACACATTTTTACATTAAAATCTAATGTTTACCATCATGAGTTTAAATAGTGACAAAGAGTGAAAATCCCAGTGTATTGTAAATATGGACATCTAAAAATAAAACTCTTACATAACTTCTGTGAATGCCTCCAAGAGAATCTAAATGCCGTAGCTATTTGATACCCATCATCATCCATTTAAAAAGTGCATGAACAAGCTTTTTACTTTGGGTTAAGAATTTTTATCATTTTTTTTTCTTTTTCATGAGCTCATATTTCCATTCCTTCCCCTGCAGGATTTCATCATACTGTATCTTTAAATTTGGGGTTTGAAATTCTTTATTGATCACTGTATCATACATTCCTATAATAAAATATGAACATAAAATTTAAATTTTCTAATATCTAAAATTTCCTGTGATGAAAAGATTCAAAGTATTTTAAAAGTATCTTCTAGTTGAGTTTTAATTACAATGATTATTAGTGGAAAATTGATCAAAAGAACATAAATATGTTAGAAATTTCAATACCTAATTATTGCCTATAAAAAATAAAAACTCTAAATGAAACAGATAGTGGGGGTTTTTTCCAATTAGTTTACATATCTGTAGATGAATGCCACCTATTACTAGAATGGGGACGTCGAGCATCAATTCTCATCCAATTTTTTGTTTTTATCAATGTAAATACTAAGAAAAGTTGTTGTAAATAAGCATATCATAATGGAAAAAGTTTGACTAGCAGTATTAATTTCTTTAAGTTCTAAGTCATATATCACAAATCATCTAAAGGTCTGTTATTATCAAAATGTGTTTTAATGATCTACCAGTTGACATCAGCACTTCTTACAATTTTTTTAAAGCAAAAATTGGCAACTACCTGACTTGCAAAAGGATTTGTTTCCTAGTGAGTCATTCAGGTTGAGAATTGTCCCTTTGTTTTCTGTTGCTGAGTTTTTACACCCTGGAACAATGCACCACTGTGGTTAATGTTCAGAATGTGTAAAGGAGGCTAATTATGAAAGGGAAAGTGTGAGTGGAGAATAGGTCTCTCCATCCCAGGT